>NC_053493.1:47813645-48026145 GCF_905171775.1 Rana temporaria
AATTGCAGTCTCTAGTTTGGGTGAGCTTGTAATTGGGCACACCTGCAATTAATCCAAACCACGCTCTATGAGCATCCAATGAGTGTTTTTCACCTTTTAAAAAGAAAGGATCTTTTTTTTCTAAGTGTTTGAGCATGCTCAGTTCATCACACATGTAGGAACCAAGCTGCAATGGAATGAGAGCTTTTTTTTTTTGGTTTCCCCTGATCTGATGCTTTCCAGCCTGAAGGGGAGGTGTTAAAGACAGAAGTAAACACGCACATTTAATAATCTATTTGTGTGAAAAAAAAGGTTGCCAATTTTGTTTGGGAGCCACGTCGCACGACTGCGCAATTGTCAGTTAAAGCGACGCCGCGCCGAATCACAAAAACTTGCCCGGTCATTGACCAGAAATATGGTCCGGGCTCAAGTGGTTAAAAATTAACAAAACACAAAAGTGAGCCCAATTTTTGGGGATAATGTGAAAGATGATGTTACACTGAGTAAATAGATACCTTACATGTCACGCTTTACTATTGGAAACACTCCTGCAATGGGGCCAAAATGAATTCCGTGAATATCCCCATAGGCGACCTTTTTCTTTTTTTTCCAGGTTACCAGTTTATAGTTACAAAGAAGGTCTAGTGGTAAAAGTATTGCTCTCGCTCTAACGCACGCGTCAATACCTCACATGTGTGGTTTGAACGATGTTTATATATGTGGGCGGGACTTGCGTAAGTCCCGCCCACATATGTAAAAATTATTTTTACTTTTTGCTATAATAAATATCCCCAAAAATATATATTCAAAAAACTAAAAAAACCCTCAGTTTAGGCCGATACGTATTCTACATCTTTTTGGTTCCAAAAAATCGCAAATAGCGTTTAGTGTTTGGTTTTTGCAAAAGTTATAGCGTCTACAAATTTTTTTTTTTTTTTTGTTTTAACTAGTTATTGGGGCGATCAGCGATTTTTATCGGTACTGCGACATTATGGTGGACACATCGAACACTTTTTTGGAACCATTGGCATTTTTCTAGCGATCAGTGCTGTAAAAAATGCATTGCTTACTCAAAAAATGCCACTGGCAGGGAAGGGGTTAACACTAGGTGCGAGGGAGGGGTTAAATATGTTCCCTGGGTGTGTTCTAACTGTAGGGGGGGGGTGGGACTGACATGTGTAAATGACAGATCGCTGTTCATGAAGGGGAACTCCAGACCCCCCCAAAAAAAAATAAGGTGGGTTCCCTCCAGGTGCATACCAGGCTCTTAGGCTTGGTCTGGAACATAAGGGGTTAAACCGGGGCCCAAAAAAATAGCGTGGGCCCCCCCCCCCAAGATCCAAACCAAGCCCTTATCCCAGGCACGCAGTCTGGTCAGACAGGAATGGGGGTGGGGACGAGCGAGCGCCCCCCTCCCTCCTGAGCCATACCAGACCACATGCCCTCAACATGGGGGAGTGTGTGCTGTGGGGGAGGGGGGGGCACTGCCCCCCCACCCCACAGCACTCTTGCCCCCATGTCGATAGGGACAAGAGCCTCTTCCCGACAACCCTGGCCGTTGGTTGTCGGGGTATGCGGGCGGAGAGCTTATCAGAATCTGAGAGACCCCTTTAATAAGGGGGCCCCCAGATTCCGGCCCCCCACCCTATGTGAATGAGTATGGGGTACATCGTACCTCTACCCATTCACATGGGGGAAATGTAAAGTAAAAAAAAAACACCACACAGAATAAAATATTTTATTAATCTGCTCCGGAGCCCCCCCTTTCTTCTTTAGCTCTCTTAGAAGGGGGGGTTTCTTCTCTCCCGATCTTCCGCCGGGACCCTGGGCTTCGGTGATTTCTGCCGGGGGAGGGCGCCATCCCTCGGTCCTCTCCGGAGCCTTCCGCCGGATGCCCCCACCCCATTTAAGCTCTTTTTCATTAGGGAGGGGCATCCGGACTTCGGGGTCTTCTGCCGGGGGATGGCGCCTATCCCCCGGTCTTTCCGGTGCCTTCCGCCAGGGTTCCGGTCTTCCTGGTCTTCTGCCGGGGGTGCGCCAACTCCCCGGTCTTTTCTCTTCTGTCTTCTCTGCTCCCTCTTCTGCCTGGCTCCCCCGCGGAGCCAGGGCTTTCTTCCGTCTTCTTTCTTCTCTCTTCCTTCTTCTGCCTGTCTCCTCCGCGGAGCACAGGGCTTGTCTCCGCTGTCTTCTTCCTTCTCTTCCATTCGATGTTGACACGACGAGGTTCCGCGCTGACATGCCGTGTCAGCGGCGGGCATGGACTTATATAGGGTAATGCCACCATGTGACCTCAACCCATGTGACATCACATTCCCTGGGCATGATGGGAATGTGATGTCACATGGGTTGAGGTCACATGGTGGCATTGCCCTATATAAGTCCATGCCCACTGCTCAGACGGCATTCCAGCACCGGACCTCGTCGTGTCAACATCGAATGGAAGAGAAGGAAGAAGACAGCGGAGACAAGCCCTGTGCTCCCGGAGGAGACAGGCAGAAGAAGGAAGAGAGAAGAAAGAAGACGGAAGAAAGCCCTGGCTCCGCGGGGGAGCCAGGCAGAAGAGGGAGCAGAGAAGACAGAAGAGAAAAGACCGGGGAGTTGGCGCACCCCCGGCAGAAGACCAGGAAGACCGGAACCCTGGCGGAAGGCACCGGAAAGACCGGGGGATAGGCGCCATCCCCCGGCAGAAGACCCCGAAGTCCGGATGCCCCTCCCTAATGAAAAAGAGCTTAAATGGGGTGGGGGCATCCGGCGGAAGGCTCCGGAGAGGACCGAGGGATGGCGCCCTCCCCCGGCAGAAATCACCGAAGCCCAGGGTCCCGGCGGAAGATCGGGAGAGAAGAAACCCCCCCTTCTAAGAGAGCTAAAGAAGAAAGGGGGGGCTCCGGAGCAGATTAATAAAATATTTTATTCTGTGTGGTGTTTTTTTTTTACTTTACATTTCCCCCATGTGAATGGGTAGAGGTACGATGTACCCCATACTCATTCACATAGGGTGGGGGGCCGGCATCTGGGGGCCCCCTTATTAAAGGGAGCTCGCAGATTCCGATTAGCCCCGCCCGCATACCCCGACAACCAATGGCAAGGGTTGTCGGGAAGAGGCTCTTGTCCTTATCGACATGGGGGCAAGAGTGCTGTGGGGTGGGGGGGGCAGTGCCCCCCTCCCCCACAGCACACACTCCCCCATGTTGAGGGCATGCGGTCTGGTACGGCTCAGGAGGGGGGGGGCGCTCGCTCGTCCCCTCCCCCATTCCTGTCCGGGCCAGACTGCATGCTTGGGATGAGGGCTTGGTTTGGATCTGGGGGGGACCTCCGCGCCGAATCGGCGCGGGTTTAACCCCTCACGTTCCGGACCAAGCCTAAGAGCCTAATGTAGCCCTGAAGGGGGACCCGCGCCGATTTCAAGTTTGAAATTTGGCGCCGAGTTCCCCTTCAGGGCTGAAAACAGCTCGGAGATTCCCGTGCGCCGCGTCACGCAGCGCAATCACGGGTACGCCGCTTGGTATTTACCAAGATTTTCACGGCGTACTGACAAGGCGCACGGGAATCCCTGACTTTTCTCTCTGCGCATGCCCAGTATGCAAATGAACCTCCCGAGGTTCAGGCGCACTGTGCAAGCGTACGGGGATCTGTTTTCAAAAAACACTTTCCCTTTCAATTCGGCCCGCCAAACACTTCAAAACACATGTCACTTCACTTCCCCTGCATCCCCCCACCTCCCCCCTTAATAAACTCCCGCCCAAACCCCCGCAATTTATAGTTTAATGTGCCGTGCGCCAGGTCTGTACTGGTGCACAATGCACCCTCTCCTGGGCGCACGGAGCACATTAGTAACTAGGGAAATACACTGCACTAGCAGCGTATTTCTTTAGTAAATGGCCAAACGGCTGCTACTCCTGCTTTTACTCCATGAGTCATGGAGTAAAGGCTTGGTAAATCAGGCCCATAGTGTTTCTCCGCAATAACCAATATAACATTTAATAGTGAAAATACACTTACATAAAAAGCACTATATTCAGTGCTAGGAATCAAATGCAAACAAAAACGCACACAGCATGGTCCGATAGATGGCAGCGGGTGACGTCACGTACTTCCCTACCGAACGTTGCGTCCCAAGGGCGGGACTTCTTCAGCGGATGTAGGGGAGAGGAAACGTGCACCCAGTTATATACATGTATGTTGCTATGGAAAGTAAGTAGCTACAATGCAGCATATGGACCAAAAAGGTCTCTAGCTACAGGGCAGTGTGTGGGACAAAAAGCTCACTGGCTACGGATCAGCATGCAGGACAAAAAGCACTGCAAAAAAACAGAAAGCAAATCACTTACTGCGGCGATCATACCTATTCAAATCTGTCAGCAGAAATATGCAAGGGGAGAGTAAATATTACTTAAAAGCCCCGGAATACATATGTTTAGCAACGACAAAGAAAAAATATAAAAATATATAAATAAATAAATATACGAAAGTCCCATTTAGACAAAATGGAAGATGAAAAAACAGGGCTGCATAATCATACAGACCAGTACAACACATGAGGTCAACCGCTGCAACCATCGGACAAGTAAAAACATAACATTAAAACAATATAAATACAAATATTAATTATGAACAATGTTATAAAAATATTTTGTTAAAAAATATATGTATCTGAAAACGCATGTCAACGATCGGATAAAAACAATTGACATCAAAGTCCACATTAAAACAATGTAAATACAAATATTAATTATGGACAATGTTATAAAAATATTTTCTTAAAAAAATATATGTATCTGAAAACGCATGTCAACGATCGGATATAAAGCAATTAACATCAAAGTCCACATTTAACCCGTCAGGACAAAGAACATGGGTCTCATGAATCCAATAAGATTCTTTCTTGCTCAATTGTCGGATAAAATTACCCCCCCTCCAATGACGATTAACCTTTTCAATTCCCCAAAAACGCAATCCTTTTGGATTTCTATGATGGAAATCCCTAAAATGGCGGGATACATTGTGTGTGGTTTTCCCTTGTTTGATGTTATTGACATGTTCGGCTAAACGTACATGTAGGGGTCTGGAGGTTCTACCTATGTATTGCAGGCCGCAATCACATTCCAACATATAGACAACACCTACGGTGTCACAAGTGATGAGCTGTTTAATATCATATTCTTTATCAGTGGCAGATGCCACAAATTTTTTCCTCTTTTTAATGTTCACTTTGGAATGTTTGCATGGAACACAACGTCCACAGGCATAGAAACCTCCCAGGAATTTGAACATTCTATTATCTGAAATGACCGGGGGATCGAGCACACTAGGTGCTAATCGATCCCTAAGAGTGGGAGCTTTCTTGTATACAAATTGGGGTTTTGCTGGTAATGCAGGTCCCAATATTTTGTCCTGTTTCAAGATAGACCAATTTTTTGAGATGATCCGTTCAAATTTTTTATGTTGGACATTATAGTCCAAGATCATTCTAAAATTGTGTTTATCATTGGGGGGAAGGCTAACATTAGCCACACGATCGGACACTAAAACAGTTCTATCTAATTGCTGAACCTGTCCAATTTCCCTCTCAAGGTGGTCTTGGTTGTACCCTTTTTGCACAAATCTATCAGCCAAAACACGAGATTGGTCAACAAAGTCAGACTCAGTGGTGCAATTACGGCGTAATCTAATAAATTGCCCTTTGGGGATATTACATAACCAAGATTTGTGATGGCAACTTCCCAATGGTATGTATGCATTCCGGTCTGTAGGTTTGAAATAATTGGTGAGTTTAAAATGGTCCGTATTTTTGACTATGGTCAAATCTAAAAAGACAATTTTTTCATAGTCAATGGTCCATGTGAGTGTAATATTTTTGTTGTTATTATTGAGACCACTGATGAAGGTATCCAATGAGGACCTCTCACCATTCCAAATGATGATGAGGTCATCGATATAACGACGGTAACAGACCAACTCAGGGGGGCGATGTTGGAAAAACGCCTCTTCCTCCCAGTGGGCCATAAAAATATTGGCCACACTGGGAGCAAAACGAGCGCCCATGGCAACTCCCCTTGTCTGCAGCAAATAGTCTCCATTATACCAGAAATAATTTCTGGATAAGCAGAAATCCAAACAGCCCAAAAGGAATTCTTGGTGTCTCCCTGATAGTGTTGATGTGGAAAGGGCCCATTCAACAGACGCCATAGCGTCACTGTGTCCTATAATAGTATAAAGCGAACTGACGTCCGCAGTGACTAATATACTATTAGTGGAACAACCAAGAGATTCCAATATTTGGATAATATGCTTAGTGTCTTTCAGAAAAGCAGGGGTTTTAACCACTAAAGGTTGCAAAAACGAATCTATATATTGGCCCAATCTGGCCGATACCGAGTCGATCCCATTAACAATGGGCCTCCCAGGCGGATGGGTACTATTTTTGTGGATCTTTGGCAAGAAATAAATAATAGGGGTTCTACAAAACAAGGGATCGAGATACAACGCCTCTTTTTTAGTAAGAATCTTTTGATCCCTCCCATCTTCAATGATATGATGAAGTTCATCCTTGAAATCAAACATAGGATCTTTAGACAATACCCTATAGGTATCACTATCAGAAAGAAGATTACTCATTTCAAGTTGATAATAGTTTTTACTGAGGACAACGAGACCCCCCCCTTTGTCCACAGGGCGGATAACGATGTCTTTCCTTTTTGCCAAGGATTCAATACCCCTTTTAATGTATTGAGGATCCAATACCTTTTTTACCTTCAATGCTTCCAAGTCATTTACAACCATGTTCTTAAAAACATCCAAAAACTTATTCTCTTTATTAAGAGGGTTAAAAGTGGACTTATTACGCAAACCTGAGTGATAGGAATTAGCAATAGGTGCCGCTGTACTAGTGGGCTTAGACAGGAAATACTTTTTCATGTTAAGTGTCCTGATGTACTTTTGCAGGCTAATGTACGTTTGAAACTTATTCAAATTCTTAGTGGGGGCAAATTTGAGACCTCTATCAAGGACTTTCAATTCGTCCTCATCCAGAGGAACCCCACTAAGGTTATATATCCCTGCTCCAACTATGGTCTGGGTTTTTTGTAGACGCCTGCCCCCTCTCCTTCCTCTCTTTCTTTTCTCTTTCTGGGAGTTCCAATATTCGGAGGGATGGGAGGTGGTGGATGTCTCCACCAATCCCCTGGTGGGGGATACTGGTAGTGGGGGTCTAATTGGTGTCCCTGGCGTGACCCTAAAAAATCCCCCTCTGCATAAGAGTGATGATTAGCCAAAGGAGTGAATCTGTTATAGGTGGAGATAGGATGGGATCTTGTGACATGAGAAGAATCCCTATAATCCCCATGTTGGCGTATATCCCTCCAGGGTGTGGGGGAGTTGGGTTGATATACTGGGGGATGATGAACTGAACCAGAAGGGGCAGATCCTCCCCTTCCCCTCCCCCTTTTGTTCTTACCTCTTTTGTTAGTACCTCTAGTGAAATAATTTCTCTGAGGAGAGGAATATCTCTCAGGTGGTGGATGATGTTGAAAATCATTACTAAAGTGGGCTCTCGGGGTTAAATTCTGAACTTCATTAATAAGTGGATTGACAGGCAATCTGACATTATCATTGGCAACAGTTGTGGAGGTGCTTTGCCATTTGAAGATACTGTTTACACCAGTGAAGTCATCCCAATCCCTTATAAATTTTTTCTTTTTCTTGTTCTGAATTTCTGAGTCCCACTTCATGAGTTTATTTTTAAGTTCACCTGAGAGTTTAAGAAATTCCTCACTATCCTTGAGGGGTTCCAAAATGGTGGTAATGTCATTAATCTGGGAATTAAGGATCTTGAGTTTCCTCTGTTTACGAACCAAAAGGAGCTCCATGAGCTCCATACCTTTTTTAATAAAGAAACTACTCCATTCAGAGATAGAATCAATGTCCACCAGGCCATCATTAGGCGGGACATCCCATCTTAAACGTCTCGGAATGAGTTTTGAAGTAAGGTACTGCTCAAAAGATACAATGTCCCACCATGTTTTGGTCTTTTTTTCAAACAAATGTCCTAACT
The DNA here is from genome assembly GCF_905171775.1 of Rana temporaria. NCBI lineage: Eukaryota > Metazoa > Chordata > Amphibia > Anura > Ranidae > Rana > Rana temporaria. The sequence goes on from NC_053493.1 coordinate 47,821,675, forward strand.
TGCGAAAGGACTGGGCTATATCATTCACTGGCTCGCTAGCATTCCTAGAAAAGACATCAGTGATTTTAATATCCCTTTTTTCCAAATATTGGAAAACATCCATATTGCTGCTAGATTAATATAAATTGATATCATTTCAGATAATAGAATGTTCAAATTCCTGGGAGGTTTCTATGCCTGTGGACGTTGTGTTCCATGCAAACATTCCAAAGTGAACATTAAAAAGAGGAAAAAATTTGTGGCATCTGCCACTGATAAAGAATATGATATTAAACAGCTCATCACTTGTGACACCGTAGGTGTTGTCTATATGTTGGAATGTGATTGCGGCCTGCAATACATAGGTAGAACCTCCAGACCCCTACATGTACGTTTAGCCGAACATGTCAATAACATCAAACAAGGGGAAACCACACACAATGTATCCCGCCATTTTAGGGATTTCCATCATAGAAATCCAAAAGGATTGCGTTTTTGGGGAATTGAAAAGGTTAATCGTCATTGGAGGGGGGGTAATTTTATCCGACAATTGAGCAAGAAAGAATCTTATTGGATTCATGAGACCCATGTTCTTTGTCCTGACGGGTTAAATGTGGACTTTGATGTTAATTGCTTTATATCCGATCGTTGACATGCGTTTTCAGATACATATATTTTTTTAAGAAAATATTTTTATAACATTGTCCATAATTAATATTTGTATTTACATTGTTTTAATGTGGACTTTGATGTCAATTGTTTTTATCCGATCGTTGACATGCGTTTTCAGATACATATATTTTTTAACAAAATATTTTTATAACATTGTTCATAATTAATATTTGTATTTATATTGTTTTAATGTTATGTTTTTACTTGTCCGATGGTTGCAGCGGTTGACCTCATGTGTTGTACTGGTCTGTATGATTATGCAGCCCTGTTTTTTCATCTTCCATTTTGTCTAAATGGGACTTTCGTATATTTATTTATTTATATATTTTTATATTTTTTCTTTGTCGTTGCTAAACATATGTATTCCGGGGCTTTTAAGTAATATTTACTCTCCCCTTGCATATTTCTGCTGACAGATTTGAATAGGTATGATCGCCGCAGTAAGTGATTTGCTTTCTGTTTTTTTGCAGTGCTTTTTGTCCTGCATGCTGATCCGTAGCCAGTGAGCTTTTTGTCCCACACACTGCCCTGTAGCTAGAGACCTTTTTGGTCCATATGCTGCATTGTAGCTACTTACTTTCCATAGCAACATACATGTATATAACTGGGTGCACGTTTCCTCTCCCCTACATCCGCTGAAGAAGTCCCGCCCTTGGGACGCAACGTTCGGTAGGGAAGTACGTGACGTCACCCGCTGCCATCTATCGGACCATGCTGTGTGCGTTTTTGTTTGCATTTGATTCCTAGCACTGGATATAGTGCTTTTTATGTAAGTGTATTTTCACTATTAAATGTTATATTGGTTATTGCGGAGAAACACTATGTTTTGTTTTTCTTACATCGGATTCCATGGCTGCTATCCATGTTGATATTACTTGAGATCTGCCATCCATGCTGATATTACCTGAGATGTATTCCTTTCCTGCTTGGATTATGCTGTTACATGCCTGGGATTGACCCTTATGGGAAAGCGATTTTTTATTATCAGTGAGGTGAGCGGCCATTGTTACTATTGGTGGAGGTCTCCTGTTAACCCACGCTATATCACCTGCATGCCTCATATTGTCAGTCACTTATAAGAGAATCACCTGGATGATCTTTTTTTGGACTTTTCCTCTAGCGCTGCACTATCTACTTTACATTGACTCTTAAGGAATTTATAAATTGAATCCTAGTGCATAGCTGCTGATTCTGTTTTACCTGTATATTGCGCTGATTTTTTTACTATTTCATTTATCTGCTTATCAATTTATATTAATCTAGCAGCAATATGGATGTTTTCCAATATTTGGAAAAAAGGGATATTAAAATCACTGATGTCTTTTCTAGGAATGCTAGCGAGCCAGTGAATGATATAGCCCAGTCCTTTCGCAAGTTAGGACATTTGTTTGAAAAAAAGACCAAAACATGGTGGGACATTGTATCTTTTGAGCAGTACCTTACTTCAAAACTCATTCCGAGACGTTTAAGATGGGATGTCCCGCCTAATGATGGCCTGGTGGACATTGATTCTATCTCTGAATGGAGTAGTTTCTTTATTAAAAAAGGTATGGAGCTCATGGAGCTCCTTTTGGTTCGTAAACAGAGGAAACTCAAGATCCTTAATTCCCAGATTAATGACATTACCACCATTTTGGAACCCCTCAAGGATAGTGAGGAATTTCTTAAACTCTCAGGTGAACTTAAAAATAAACTCATGAAGTGGGACTCAGAAATTCAGAACAAGAAAAAGAAAAAATTTATAAGGGATTGGGATGACTTCACTGGTGTAAACAGTATCTTCAAATGGCAAAGCACCTCCACAACTGTTGCCAATGATAATGTCAGATTGCCTGTCAATCCACTTATTAATGAAGTTCAGAATTTAACCCCGAGAGCCCACTTTAGTAATGATTTTCAACATCATCCACCACCTGAGAGATATTCCTCTCCTCAGAGAAATTATTTCACTAGAGGTACTAACAAAAGAGGTAAGAACAAAAGGGGGAGGGGAAGGGGAGGATCTGCCCCTTCTGGTTCAGTTCATCATCCCCCAGTATATCAACCCAACTCCCCCACACCCTGGAGGGATATACGCCAACATGGGGATTATAGGGATTCTTCTCATGTCACGAGATCCCATCCTATCTCCACCTATAACAGATTCACTCCTTTGGCTAATCATCACTCTTATGCAGAGGGGGATTTTTTAGGGTCACGCCAGGGACACCAATTAGACCCCCACTACCAGTATCCCCCACCAGGGGATTGGTGGAGACATCGACCACCTCCCATCCCTCCGAATATTGGAACTCCCAGAAAGAGAAAAGAAAGAGAGGAAGGAGAGGGGGCAGGCGCCTACAAAAAACCCAGACCATAGTTGGAGCAGGGATATATAACCTTAGTGGGGTTCCTCTGGATGAGGACGAATTGAAAGTCCTTGATAGAGGTCTCAAATTTGCCCCCACTAAGAATTTGAATAAGTTTCAAACGTACATTAGCCTGCAAAAGTACATCAGGACACTTAACATGAAAAAGTATTTCCTGTCTAAGCCCACTAGTACAGCGGCACCTATTGCTAATTCCTATCACTCAGGTTTGCGTAATAAGTCCACTTTTAACCCTCTTAATAAAGAGAATAAGTTTTTGGATGTTTTTAAGAACATGGTTGTAAATGACTTGGAAGCATTGAAGGTAAAAAAGGTATTGGATCCTCAATACATTAAAAGGGGTATTGAATCCTTGGCAAAAAGGAAAGACATCGTTATCCGCCCTGCGGACAAAGGGGGGGGTCTCGTTGTCCTCAGTAAAAACTATTATCAACTTGAAATGAGTAATCTTCTTTCTGATAGTGATACCTATAGGGTATTGTCTAAAGATCCTATGTTTGATTTCAAGGATGAACTTCATCATATCATTGAAGATGGGAGGGATCAAAAGATTCTTACTAAAAAAGAGGCGTTGTATCTCGATCCCTTGTTTTGTAGAACCCCTATTATTTATTTCTTGCCAAAGATCCACAAAAATAGTACCCATCCGCCTGGGAGGCCCATTGTTAATGGGATCGACTCGGTATCGGCCAGATTGGGCCAATATATAGATTCGTTTTTGCAACCTTTAGTGGTTAAAACCCCTGCTTTTCTGAAAGACACTAAGCATATTATCCAAATATTGGAATCTCTTGGTTGTTCCACTAATAGTATATTAGTCACTGCGGACGTCAGTTCGCTTTATACTATTATAGGACACAGTGACGCTATGGCGTCTGTTGAATGGGCCCTTTCCACATCAACACTATCAGGGAGACACCAAGAATTCCTTTTGGGCTGTTTGGATTTCTGCTTATCCAGAAATTATTTCTGGTATAATGGAGACTATTTGCTGCAGACAAGGGGAGTTGCCATGGGCGCTCGTTTTGCTCCCAGTGTGGCCAATATTTTTATGGCCCACTGGGAGGAAGAGGCCTTTTCCAACATCGCCCCCCTGAGTTGGTCTGTTACCGTCGTTATATCGATGACCTCATCATCATTTGGAATGGTGAGAGGTCCTCATTGGATACCTTCATCAGTGGTCTCAATAATAACAACAAAAATATTACACTCACATGGACCATTGACTATGAAAAAATTGTCTTTTTAGATTTGACCATAGTCAAAAATACAGACCATTTTAAACTCACCAATTATTTCAAACCTACAGACCGGAATGCATACATACCATTGGGAAGTTGCCATCACAAATCTTGGTTATGTAATATCCCCAAAGGGCAATTTATTAGATTACGCCGTAATTGCACCACTGAGTCTGACTTTGTTGACCAATCTCGTGTTTTGGCTGATAGATTTGTGCAAAAAGGGTACAACCAAGACCACCTTGAGAGGGAAATTGGACAGGTTCAGCAATTAGATAGAACTGTTTTAGTGTCCGATCGTGTGGCTAATGTTAGCCTTCCCCCCAATGATAAACACAATTTTAGAATGATCTTGGACTATAATGTCCAACATAAAAAATTTGAACGGATCATCTCAAAAAATTGGTCTATCTTGAAACAGGACAAAATATTGGGACCTGCATTACCAGCAAAACCCCAATTTGTATACAAGAAAGCTCCCACTCTTAGGGATCGATTAGCACCTAGTGTGCTCGATCCCCCGGTCATTTCAGATAATAGAATGTTCAAATTCCTGGGAGGTTTCTATGCCTGTGGACGTTGTGTTCCATGCAAACATTCCAAAGTGAACATTAAAAAGAGGAAAAAATTTGTGGCATCTGCCACTGATAAAGAATATGATATTAAACAGCTCATCACTTGTGACACCGTAGGTGTTGTCTATATGTTGGAATGTGATTGCGGCCTGCAATACATAGGTAGAACCTCCAGACCCCTACATGTACGTTTAGCCGAACATGTCAATAACATCAAACAAGGGAAAACCACACACAATGTATCCCGCCATTTTAGGGATTTCCATCATAGAAATCCAAAAGGATTGCGTTTTTGGGGAATTGAAAAGGTTAATCGTCATTGGAGGGGGGGTAATTTTATCCGACAATTGAGCAAGAAAGAATCTTATTGGATTCATGAGACCCATGTTCTTTGTCCTGACGGGTTAAATGTGGACTTTGATGTTAATTGCTTTATATCCGATCGTTGACATGCGTTTTCAGATACATATATTTTTTTAAGAAAATATTTTTATAACATTGTCCATAATTAATATTTGTATTTACATTGTTTTAATGTGGACTTTGATGTCAATTGTTTTTATCCGATCGTTGACATGCGTTTTCAGATACATATATTTTTTAACAAAATATTTTTATAACATTGTTCATAATTAATATTTGTATTTATATTGTTTTAATGTTATGTTTTTACTTGTCCGATGGTTGCAGCGGTTGACCTCATGTGTTGTACTGGTCTGTATGATTATGCAGCCCTGTTTTTTCATCTTCCATTTTGTCTAAATGGGACTTTCGTATATTTATTTATTTATATATTTTTATATTTTTTCTTTGTCGTTGCTAAACATATGTATTCCGGGGCTTTTAAGTAATATTTACTCTCCCCTTGCATATTTCTGCTGACAGATTTGAATAGGTATGATCGCCGCAGTAAGTGATTTGCTTTCTGTTTTTTTGCAGTGCTTTTTGTCCTGCATGCTGATCCGTAGCCAGTGAGCTTTTTGTCCCACACACTGCCCTGTAGCTAGAGACCTTTTTGGTCCATATGCTGCATTGTAGCTACTTACTTTCCATAGCAACATACATGTATATAACTGGGTGCACGTTTCCTCTCCCCTACATCCGCTGAAGAAGTCCCGCCCTTGGGACGCAACGTTCGGTAGGGAAGTACGTGACGTCACCCGCTGCCATCTATCGGACCATGCTGTGTGCGTTTTTGTTTGCATTTGATTCCTAGCACTGGATATAGTGCTTTTTATGTAAGTGTATTTTCACTATTAAATGTTATATTGGTTATTGTGGAGAAACACTATGTTTTGTTTTTCTTACATCGGATTCCATGGCTGCTATCCATGTTGATATTACTTGAGATCTGCCATCCATGCTGATATTACCTGAGATGTATTCCTTTCCTGCTTGGATTATGCTGTTACATGCCTGGGATTGACCCTTATGGGAAAGCGATTTTTTTATTATCAGTGAGGTGAGCGGCCATTGTTACTATTGGTGGAGGTCTCCTGTTAACCCACGCTATATCACCTGCATGCCTCATATTGTCAGTCACTTATAAGAGAATCACCTGGATGATCTTTATTTGGACTATGCCTCCCAAATAAAAGGTGCCACATCCCTAAACAGAATATGAATATGAAATAAACAATGTGATTTTATAAGCACCACAAAAATGTTACAATTTAAAATAAATACATTTTATTGTGCAAAATGGAATAAAAAACAGATCAAAGGTCACAGTAAATCACACCATACATTATAAAAAATCACACATCAATCCACATGGGGGAGGGGGGTCATAGAGAGCCCCGGCTAGCGAATACTGCTCTAAGGCGTTTCAACTTTATTTGTCTTCTTCAAGGAGTTTGATGAAGTAGATGAGCTAAACATTAGAATATTAAAGGAACACTAAAGGTTTGTTTTTTATTAGATCAATTGATTGCTGTAAAGCAAGAGCATTTGAATATCACTTACCTCGTTTTTCCTTTTGACCTCCAAAATACAGTAATCCAGGTTTGAAAATGCCATTTCCTGTCACTCCTCTTCTTGCTTTCCACCAGCATCTGAGCCGTTTTGCATGGTGGAAAGCAGAATATGCTCACCCCCTCCCTATAACTACAGCCCTGCGTGAAGATGCTCTCTTATCCCTCACATACACAAAATGGGGGTGGTGGCGCTGTCTGTTATAGTCCCCGTGTGACCAGGGTGTAAATCTGTGGTCAATCTTACGCTAAATAGCGAGGATCAGCAAAATGAACTGAATGAATGACCAATCAGATCATTTAGTGGTGTAGTAGTAATCTCTGTCCACTAGATAGCGGTATTATAAATACCTAAATGAATGTGATACCAAAAGTAATACAATATATATATGTGCAAAAACACTCAAAAATGTAACCAGTAGGCTAAGTGTATACATATACCATACAGTGAGGTAAAGATATATTAAATATAGTGAAAAAAGTCCACATTGGATGCAAGCGTGTGTTACATTGATAACCAATCAAAAGTACATATTCAAATAAAGATAAAAATAGGAAAAAGTAGTCCTTCCAACTTGCAAATGTGAACAGATAAGAATATGTATATATAAAAATAATCAGCAGCAGATAAAAAGTTCATTCGGTGGGTGTCATCATGGTGACTTGCTGGGTGAACAAACAAATACTTTAGAGTGCAGTCGCTGTGGCTCCGGTGCTCCCCCTTATGTGTCCCCACTCACCAGAGTTGAACACCCCTGCAGGGGTAATAAGCGTGGGTAAGACTTTCCAGGCGCTCCTCAGCTCAGATCTCCAGGCACTCGATTATCCCAACGTTTTCTTTAAATTCCACAGTGGGGCAAACAGTAGAGTAGGCTGCTCTCCTTACACACCTCCGGAAATAAGAAGGACAGGGACTCCCATAGTGTAATATGTACGAGAATAGCACTAGGGCTAGTATTTATTGGCTATGCCAGCAAAAAATGTATATATGGAAATACAATTGACAGAAGATATCCGAGACTCGGATATAGTAGGACAAATAAAAACAAAATAAAAATAAAATGTTATTTAAAAAAGGGGGGATCCAGGCTGGTTGGATATGCCAGCCGAATAAAGATAAAAACAAAGTCAGAATCAAAAAAAACTGCTAGTCCAGCAGTATCCCACAAGGCACTTTATCCAGTACTCGTGACGGAGCCTGTTGAGCGGCGTGCGCTCCAAGTGCGTTCCAGCTCGTCTCCCGGAAGTGCCTGGGGGTGTGCGTGTATCCGCTTGACGATCGTTTCGTCCAATCACGTCTTCTGAAGCGGGTACACGCCTACCTCTTCTTCTGGTTTATATAAGAAACGTCAGCGTGTAACCTCCCGCCCACTTAACGGCATCGGCCAATCGGGATTTAGTGCAGGACTCCCTCCAAATTAATAGGTTGGCTAGGCGAATCAATTCCCTTGGGATAATTAAGGTTACCGCGGACTGAACATTATAAACATATAGATCGTGCAAACCCTTCATTCATATTACTTAAACACCTCAGGCATTTATACAAAGCAACACACAAAAGGAATAAAACCTATATGCGCATGAATAGTATATGAAAGGAGGGGGATTGCAGCGCAAGTGTATATGGGATGGTGATGTGCTCATCAGAGCTTAGTGTGAGATACAGAGATTCCCCTATATCAATGTAGGAAGAATAGACTTAATAATAATAGTATAGGAAATGGAATAGTGCGGGGATGCCGCACTCTGTCTGTTGTAACATGTGCATATAAGAAAGTGTTGAGTAGCAACTCCAAGGAGTCTGAATGAAAATAAAAATGGAAAACATAGAACTATTATAGGAACTAATAGGTGTGAAAGGTCTCTCCGATGGGTTTGTTGGAATAAAGAATAAAAATTAAAAAAGTCTCAGGGGTATCCTCTAATCGGCATTAACCATCGTATAGATAGATTCAGAGACATGGAATGATAATAGCATGACCTATATTATCACCTAGTATGTGCGGTTATGGGGGAGTATGAATGTATAAATAGAGTAGTATCAGGAGTGGGGTAAGTTGTTAGGGCTGAATTGTGACATACCCATGCTCAATCGAAAAAATGGGTGGCACCTTAAGAGGAGTGCACCGTGTAACATGTATACCAGACGTTGTGGTATTCCTAACGCCATTAAGCGTAACCTGCCGCTCCCTAGTATAGATGCTAACATTTCCCAGTATGAAGGTACATTGAAGTAAGAGGTTCCAATTGGAAGCTAAATGGGTAATGGGCCCTCTGGCTTGGATAGTGGAAATGAGGATATATCCTAACTGAGAAACATACATTGGTGCATATAAATGGCATATATCCCATGTGTCCCATATATCACTATGGACTAGATGGAAAGCAAAGGACCATAATAATAAACAAAATATGGTGTAGGCCCCCGGTATCATGGGTTGGCCAAGAAACAATTCAGGTCTATGTCTTTGTTAAGGCCATGAGGCACTAAAGTCCCTAAACGGTAGATCCAGCTTGTCTCGTTCTGGGAGATGGCTACTGTTTTATTGCCCCCCCTCCAGTTGTCCTTAATAAGGTCGATGCCATAGAAGATGAGCCCAGATGGATCCTTCTGGTGGTATTCCTCGAAATGGCGTGACAAATTATGTTTAGGGTAGGCACTTTTTATTCTACTAATGTGTTCCTGGATTCTAACCTTTAGGGGTCGGGTCGTTCTGCCGACGTATTGCAAATGACACGGACACTCAATGACGTATGTGACATGTGTAGTATTGCAAGTTATTAACTCTTTAATTTTATATTCTTTGAAATCAAAGCGTGATTTGAAGCTAGTTTTTCTTCTTGGCTGCTTTTTACTAACCCGGCATGCTAGACATTTTTGGCATTTGTAAAAGCCTTTCAGCTCTGGGCATAGTCTAACAGATTGCGGTGGATCAATAACATTGTGTACCAGATATTGTCGTAGTGATGGGGCCCGTCTATAGATGAACGTTGTTTTTTTTCCCAATATGCTGGTCAGGGTTTGGTCTTCTTGTAAGATGGGCCAGTACTTTTTGATGATATGTTCAAGGTCTCTATACTGAGAGTTGAACCCTGTAATAAAAGCCACATCTGTCATCTTCTGTTTCTTCTTCGCCTTAGGTTCCAGCATTAGGTTCCTATTCATGTTCCGGACTTCTTCCTTTTGTCTAGTCAGCTGTTCAATGTTATATCCTTTTTCTTCAAACCTTTTTATTATTACATCCGCTTGAATTTCAAAGTCTGAAATTAGGTTGCAGTTTCTACGGAGTCGCATCATCTGTCCTTTTGGAATATTTGCTTTCCATCTTGGATGGTGGCAGCTGGTAGATGGTATATAACCATTGCGATCAGTGGACTTGAAGAACGTTTTTGTGTGTAGTTTGGAGCCATATTTGAAGATTTGTAGATCTAGATATTCGATGCATTCTAGGTCACATTTACCGGTAAATGTGAGTCCATATCTATTATTGTTGAGGTCGAGTAGGAATTTATTAAAGGTATCTGTTGTTCCATCCCATAAGATGATAAGATCATCAATGTATCTTTTATACATTTTAATCTGGGGAATATTTTGTGCATACACATATTCCTCTTCCCAGCAGTCCATTAATAGGTTGGCGACGCTGGGGGCGTATCTGGCCCCCATTGCAACCCCTTTTGTTTGCACATAGTAGTTCTTTTGATACCAAAAATAATTGCACTCCATTGCCATTTGGAGGCCTTCGACTATGAAATTGATTTGTTCTTGCTTGAGTGTAGTTTTTTCGTGTAGGGCTTTTTCTACCCCCATGACTCCATCTGCTTGTGAAATACTGGTGTAGAGTGAATTTACATCAATGGTGGCTAACAGCAGACTTTCTACGCCATCTATATGCTGTATTTCGTTAATTAGTTGGCAGCTATCACGGAGGTATGATTTACCCTTTTTAACAATGGGATTGAGAAACGTGTCCAAGTACTCCCCTAGTCTAGAGAAAATGGAATTAATTCCACTGATTATGGGTCTCCCCGGTGGTTTCTCTAGCCTTTTATGTATTTTTGGGGTATAGTACAGTACCGGTGTTTTAGTTGATTTGGACACCAAGTATTCGGCCTCACTCTTGTTTAATATCCCTAAAGTAGTTCCTTTGTTAACGAACTTCTCAAGTTTTTTGGTGAACTGTGTTTTGGGGTTGCTTTTCAGTTTTTTATATGTACCCTCAACATTAAGTAGGTTTTTCATTTCTTCTTCGTAATTAACCTTGTTGAGGATAACCAGCCCCCCCCCCTTTGTCCGCTGGTCTGATAATGACCTCATTTCTTTCTCCAATGGCTTTGATATTCTCCCACACTTTTTTGTTTTTAGTTTTGGATTTCTTCTGAAGTTTCCTAAGGTCGCTTTCTACCATTTTCTTGAACGCCCCTATGCATTGATTGCCTGGTATGGTAGGGTTGAATATTGAGTTGTTCCTAAGATTGGTTTGGACATATCCTGATTGTATAGTTCTCTCTTCTTCGGTGCTATTATGGAAATATTTTCGTAAGTCATGGAAGTCATTAGGCATGGAGGCTAAGCCTAATGGGAACTGTAGTTCCCATTAGGAGGTGATGTAGCAAGAATGAATGCGCACCGCAAACCAGGAAGTCAGTGAGAATAATGATTCAGGAGTGACAGAGGTGAATAAAACAGCTCGATTTCAACAGGTATCAAACTAGTTATAATGCAAAACATTACTTTTTACTTTATCAGCTACTGTCAGACTTTAATTTAAGAGGAAAATATTTTTGTCTTTACAACCCCTTTAAGGTGAAAACTTCTGTGGATGCAAACGGCCTGCATCAATCTCCATAGCGGACAAAGATGAACACAAAGGATGCCAATGGATGCCACATAAAAGGGTCATAAGGTAGAAATCACAAGTATGTTTCCAAGAAAGATTCCTCAGTGGAAACCTGTATAAAATTCCTTATATCTAATGGAAATTCCAAAAAGAACATGGATACACATCCACTGATCCAATCCAAACAGGTTAGCCAAAAAGAAGGGGGAATGGTCTCATTAATCAGAGAACACACAATATAAAAACCCTAGAAAGTGGGGAGCTATCACCACCAATAAGTTGTAGAGCTGCCAGACTGGTGTTGTATTCCACATCCAAAGGTCACACCATTACAGACTATGTATCCGACATTGCTGTTGACCCCTGCACTGTGTGTTACATACTACTTAACTGTGTGTTACTTACTCCTGAGTGCTGCACTTTGCCTTATTCACTACTGATCTGTGAACTTTGCATTATATGCTACTGACCTGAACTCTGCATTACATACCACCACCCCTACATTTTGTCTTACATTCCATTGCCACAACCACAATTTTCTGTGGTGCACTGAGCACATCACCTTGTTTTTCTCTTCTAGGCAACCAAGGCAATATGTTAGCCGGGGGCCCTGCCAGGCAGGCTGTATTGGGCCCCGTGATTTCTAATGGTGGCCCTGCTAGAGCCTGTATGCATTGTACCAAATAATGTTCAGTTTTTGTGCTGTTCCTTTCCAGATTTCAATACATGACGGCAAGGCATGGCGGCTCTTTGTAACAAATTTAAAAAGATTCTTAAAAATATTCAAGAGATCTTGGTGGTCCCTGGCTTGCCTCTCCAAGAGCACATCAACATTATCAATCATTGTTACCTCGAAGGAGCATGTCAGATATAGATAGATGTTCAGTATAATGGAAATTATTCCTTGTACAGTTCAGGCAAAGCATGTGGCAGGTAGCCAGTTTGGAAGTGCGAAACACACTCACTAGTAATGTAAGTCTGAATGCTTCTGCTCCCGGAACATATGTATATTCCATCTAAGTAGCAATTTTCCACTTAATCAAAGAGAAACTCCACTACCAGCTATTTGCATGTAAACCGAATGTGTAATATAACAATTTCCCAGAGCAATTTCAGGAAAAACAACCACATTTATGAGAAAAGCACTTAGGGACTTCTGTATGAAAAGTGTACTAACAAGAAAATGTCTTGTAGCTCATAGCAACCAGAAAATTTGTTTAATTTTTCAACTTTGCACTGCAGAAATAACAACAAAATGAGAGCGTAACCACACTCTATAGGCGGACCAGATGGAAATCTATAGAGATTGCTACATCTAGAGGAAGCCAAATTGTAATACATAAAGTGTATAGTGTATAAAAATAAAACATATCTCTAAATCTCTACAATACATGCCAATTTTCCCTATGTTTTTTTTTTTAAACACTACAAGTGCAGAAAACTACCTGTTGATCCTGCCAAAATCCAAAGAGCTCGAAAATATCTGTAGTAAGCCGACCACTCTGCCTCTGCTGCACTGAAGTCCCAAGCAAGACTAGTAGCTCTGCTCTAGTTCTTCCCCGCAGGGCTGAATGGAATGCAGGCAGGGCTGACAACAATGCTTGGGATTTTAGAGAAGCATAGTCAGCTAGCTTACTACAGGTAAATGTGAGCTGTCTGGATTTTGACAGGATCAATGGGCAGTTTTCTGTATTTGTGGTGTTTTTATACTGAGAACAAAACATGGAGAATGTGCATGTATTTCAGAATGTAGTGCGTATGTGTTTTTTAACCAGACATACAGTTTAAATTTCAATATGATGGTGTTGTTTTCATTTTTATTGTAGAAATAAAATTTGCACCTGATTGGTTGCTAAGGGCAACAAGAATGTTTCATACATAATATCTTTAGCTTTGCCACACAATGATAGCTATTCTTGGTGGGGATAGGCATATATATTTACATTACGCCTCATCATAACTCCCAACGTTCTTAAAGCCAACATTCTAATATATAAATCTGTTGCAAATGTAGCCCCCTTGTCCCACACAGAGGCTACTGGTCAAATTTAGCTTTGCTGGGTGGTAGGTAACCCAGCTGATTTGTAGTCTATTTGATCATTTAAGTTTCCCCTAAATCCAGTGTGGCTTTGGCTCTTTTTTCTTTTTGCCAGTGGTTGTCACTGGTACCTCTGGTATTAGTATGATGAGCTACAGTAAAACCAGCTTATGAATATTTATTCTTCTAATAGCCAACCAGAAGGTGTATCCTGACCACTAGTGCATGCTGGGAGAGAGTATAAATATTTGGGGAGGGTCAGGGGATCACTTTTTTTCTTACACCCAGGCTCTGCCTGGTTTGGGTGTGCATGGAGCAGTTTTGAGTACTAGGCCTGAAGCCCGAGGCCTAACCAAGTGCTTGAGGTTCAGGAATTTTAAGCCTGCTAAACGAAGAAGGACCTGATGAGGACCTGGGATAAGGTTACTATGCTATAGCGGAAGCTGTGGAGAGTCTGGGAAAGCATCCAGATGGACTCATTCAGCCAATCTCTGTGTTTACTGTGAATCATGGTTGCTATTGGAGACAGCTGCTGCTATGGGGGTACAGATGGATACAGCTTATGCCTACCAGGCCAATTCTTACACTTCACTTTTTTGCTGGAAAATTACACAGAACCCCAACATATTATATATGTTTTTTTAGCAGACACGCTAGGGAATAAAATGGTGGTTGTTTTTTTTTTCTTGGGGGGGGGGGGGGGGACAGTTTCAGGCATTAAAAACAAAACAAGAAAAAACAGTAAAGTTAGCATACAGGGGCGCTTTAAAAAAAAATATATTAATTGTTTATTTTACTTTTCTTTTTCTATTTTGATGCTTTCTTTTTACATTTTCTTTTTGTTGATAACTTTTATTCCTATTACAATGTAAACATTCCTTGTAATAGGAATAGGACATGATAGGTCCTCTTTTCAGCGAGATCTTGGGAAGCCAGAATTTTTTTTTAAAAATCGGTCTCAGCTTCCCAGCCAAGGTGGCGCCATTTGTTCAAATAGAGAGGCCGGGCGTGAAGTCATAACGCACCCGGCCTCCAAAAGGTCATAAGGACATCCGGGGACCATCTGGCCCACCGGATTGTCTATTGTCAATTTCTGGAGCTGGTGGATTTTTTCTTTTGCTCGCCGAAGCATGGGAGGGCAGTGGAAGGTGGGGGGGGGGGGCTGAAGAGCCAATATGACTGTTCTTATGGTGCAGGGAATCGACGGATGTAAATGAAGATATCTGAATAATGCCTGTAATTGCAGGTATCATTCAGATGTCACCAATTAAAGTCCACCATATAACGACATGCAGGCAGAGAGTGGTAAAAGGCTATTTTCTGTACGGCTGTCTACTGTTTTTAGAGACGTCTACTAGTTCCTGTCTGCTTGTTCTGGGTGTTCTGAACCCTTACCCTTGAAATTTAATTGAGTGAGTGATAAACACTCATTTGTTCTGCTCTAAAAGTGACTGGCGCTCATCTTTCTACATCTGTTCACATCCCACCATGCCCATCTACCTACTAGTAGCTTGAAGTACAAGCAAAGACCAGTGTTGAATAGAAGCTAGTAGTAGCTTATCACATTCTAGTGGACTTCTGTAAGGTTTAAGATGTTCTTCCACTCATCCAAGTGTCTTTTATACATATCATGCATACTAGACAGTATTGCAAACTATTTGGAATTATGGAATAGATTTTTTGATGCTTCAGTAAAGTTTAAAGAAAAGCCATTATAATGCCTCTTTCAAGACCAAGCCTGTGAGTGCAAGAAGTGTGTAGATATGTGATTCTCAAGCAAGTGAGGTCTGAAAGGTTCTACATTTCTAAGCTCCTCTATTTTCTTTTAAATTCAGTCTTATGCTTTATTACATATTATTTGTTATGGAGGCCCCGGATCATGTGACCATGGCTGCCAAAAGCATCATGAGAGCTAGGGAATTGCATTTTTTTATTAATGGCAGGAAACAGGTAATTTGGTAAACCTTACTAAAGATGAGTTTAGACATGTGACAGTGTCCATATAAGAGCACTGACACCACCAGCATCCCGTCCCTTTGTTTACGTGTGCTGCAGCATGGTGAATGACCCATCCAGCAGCTGATTGGACTTAGAAAAAGCCCATATTCATTTTCTACAAAATATGGTAAAATGCTGGGAATAGATATGAACTCAAACTTCACTCATCCTAGTGTTGGTTGTAACAGGAAGGTGCTGGGGTTCAATGATGTGACCATATCCTGTTGTGATTTCCAAATCTTTCCCTATCAAGGGGTTCAGTTGATCGGGAAAGCGATCAAACACGCTTGTGTCCTAGTAGAAAATGAGTTTGCCACAGCTAGATGGCTATCCTGTTTGCGGATTACATCCCTGGTACATATAGTAAAAAAACTGGTTCCTCTTGTTGGGATTTTAAACGGACCACAGACAGTAATCGTAAAAAAGGAAAAACGTATTGACATGTATAACAATGACCCACATTTAAATGGAAATAAAAACAAGCACGTGTATTGGGGCAGAGATGGAAGCAGCTGAGAAAGAAGCCCAGAACTGTCAGACAGACAGAGCGTCCAACACGTTTTGAAAAAAACACAGTGCAGATCTTCTTCAGGGACAAAACGGCTTAAAACTTCCAAAACTGTAGCTTAAATCCCAAGAGTTAGCGCTCCACCCAAACAGCAGAAAATCATAACTCAAAGAATGGAGAAAAAGAGATTGGTCCGTCAGATCCATGCATGAGCGTCAGGCCAGGAGATCAGTGACGACCAGTAATCGACATAAGGCAAAAATGGACACCTAGAGAGAGTGCCACTAGCCTGTATATTTGACTATGATATGTACTCACAGAAGCTTTAGACAGGACAAATGGTGTTCGTCCCTCAAAAACAGATCAAGTCGGTATGAAATATATCTGGCTATCGGCATCCAAAACCTCGCCGGCCATACATTAGTGCAGGAGTCTACCAACAGGCTAGAGTAGCCATGTTAATTTTGTATTTAAGATGTAGCGGTGTGGCTCTTTCCATCTACCGGGTGGAAGAGGATGTCCTACATCCTTCTTCCCCCTGCCCCTTCCATTACATCACAGGCTATAAAAAATTTAAGTGACAGGAGCCTCACCACTAAAGGTGAGAAATTCTGACTAAGGCTGACCATATAATGATTGGAATTTTGGAGGTCCAGCAGGAACTGGCTGAATTTCGATCAGTGTGTTGACTTTCCTGCTCGACAAGAAGTTCATTATTGAACATGTTGGATACATTTTCATAGATCAGTGGCCCCAGGCACAGATCAGTGTATTCTGGTAGCAGCAGGTCCTACTCTAAAAATATAATGCCCTTGCAAGGGGCATTCTTACATCCACCTAATTTGTGTTGATGGGGAAATCTGTTAATCGTGACAAGGGACCTCACCCTGCGGCAGGTAATTGCATTCTATACACCTAGTGCATTTTTCCTTGTATTGCTTACTGAGTAAGGCCATTGAGTTTTATCATAAAATGCTGTGGAATCACATTTCTGTTTAAGTTATGTAGCCAGCAGGATTTTATTTTACAGAAAGACTCATCTCTTCTTCAGATAATAAACTTTTCTTTCCACTGACTTTCCTGATGGGGGGGGGGGGGGGGCGGGGGAGGCAGAGATGGAAAATGGCCTGCAACACACAGGACATACATTGTTCATTCTCTGCACTTTAAAGTTTTTTTGTTTGTTGTTTTTATTTCACTACTTTTACCTTTTTTAATTAAAAATTTAGTTACCATGACCAACATGAACTAAACATCTGTGATGGACAATTGTAGAACATGTAATGGGCCTTCTCTTCTTAGGGAAGTATTTATTCGTTTTTTGCCAACAATTTTTTTCTAATATACTTCATTGGACCCCAAATTAAATTTTTTAGAACTACTCATAAAGTTGATCTGACTCTCAGCTAAATTAGTGGGGTTAATTTTACTACAATTACTGTTTACTCTACAGATTGTTCATAATACAAGTGTTCACAGAGCTTAGTAAATACAGTTAAATTATGTTCACTTTGATTATTGAATTGTGCATGAAAAAAAATTTTTTTTTTACTTCCCTTGCACGTGAGTGGTTATACAAGGTGAACCCAACTTCACTTTATTAATACGCTTTGCTCAGTGTCTGCATCCAATTGTAAATCAGCCCCAGGGTGTGCAAAAATTGTCATACTTGAAGTGTATTATTAATTGACATTCATGTATCTATATCAGTCCAGAATCGATTGATGTTGAATTAGAAGCAAATTTCTGAGGACCCTCTACATTTGCAGCAAATGTCAAACATTGCATTCACTTGCTGTCGCTATAGGAGCCTTTATTCTGTGTAGATGATACGCTTGATTAAATCTTAATTTGACATCCCCTCTTTATCTCTCCCAGTTCTCCTTACGACTAATGCACTTTCCCTATACTACTTGTTACAAGAGCTTTTTGACATACGGTATGAAGCATGTTCGAAATTTTCATCACAATTAATATTTGGTCTTGTTAACCTCTGATGAAAGAGTTGACCAATTTGTTTATCCCCAACACATGTGCTGCAAGCACCAGCGTCCTGGAATTTAAACATTCTTTAGCCTAGGTTCACACTGCTGCAGGATTGAAATTGTGCGAGTTCAGCCGATTTCATACCCGTATGTCAGTCTGACTTCGGGGGCGATTTAAGAGACATCTGTGTAGGTTCCTGCACAGATCTCTATTAAAATAGCACCAGAAGTCGTCAAAAGTAGCATTGATTTGCAAGGTTCTATTGCCGGGGTTCTATTGATTTGTGCCCTCCGTCGAAAAGTGCCTGCACATCGTAGGAGGTTTTTTTTGACGGGTCATACAATTTCGCAGGCACAATTGAAAGCTATGCAAAGAACAGAGGGCCACCGTAGATGTAAGATCGTGCCTCGCTGTAAACCTGCGGCGGAACAGTGAGGCACAATATGACAAATACGGTGTCCCTCCACTGTTTGCATAGTATTAACCACTTGCCGCCCGCCCTATTACAAAAGGACGGCGGCAAAGTTCCAATATCCTGACCTGACGTCAAATGTCGTCTTCAGGATATTGAGCCGCTGCGCGCCCCTGGAGCCCCGCAACACCGATCTAGGTAAAGAGTCTCTGACGGAGACTCTTTACAACGTGATCAGCCGTGTCCAATCACGGCTGATCACGATGTAAACAAGAAGAGCCAGTGATCAGCTTTTCCTCACTCGCGTTTGTCAGACTTGAGTAGAGGAGAGCCGATCGGCTGCTCCTCTGACAGGGGGGTTTGTGCTGATCGATTATCAGCGCAGCCCCCCCCCCCGAGGATGCCCACACTAGACCACCAGGGATGCCATCAGATCACCAGGGATGCCAATCAGTGCCCACGATGAATGCCAATCAGTGCCCACAATGGATGCCAATCAGTGCTCACAATGGGCATCACTGATTGGCAGGCATTATTGTTTGGCACTGATTGGCATCCATCAGTACATTTTATTACAGTACATCCGTTCCACCTATTCCTCTCTAGCTGGAGGAATACTTACACAGAAGAACCATGATGATTTAATTCTCCCCACACACATAATAATAGATAATAATAATAATAATAATAATAATATGGGATAATAGATGGATACAGTGGCGGCTGGTGCTCAACATTTTTGGGGGGGCGCAAACGGAAAAAAAATTGCAGTCTCACTGTGCCCATCAAATGCAGCCATTGTGCCATCAATTGTCACCACTGTGCCATGCCATCAAACGCAGCCACTGTGCCATGCCATCAAACGCAGCCACTGTGCCATTAATTGTCACCACTGTGCCATGCCATTAAACGCAGCCACTGTGCCATCAATTGTCACCACTGTGCCATGCCATCAAACGCAGCCACTGTGTCATCAATTCGCACCACTGTGCCATGCCATTAAACGCAGCCACTGTGCCATGCCATCAAACGCAGCCACTGTGCCATCAATTGTCACCACTGTGCCATGCCATCAAACTCAGCCACTGTGCCATGCCATCAAACACAGCCACTGTGCCATCAATTGTCACCACTGTGCCATGCCATCAAACACAGCCACTGTGCCATCAATTGTCACCACTGTGCCCTTTAATTGTCACCGCTGTGCCCTTTAATTGTCACCGCTGTGCCCTTTAATTGTCGCCGCTGTGCCCTTTAATTGTCCCCACTGTGCCTATTGTCCCCACTGTGCCCATTGATGTCGCCGCTGTGCCCTGTAAAGTTCCCCATTTACTGGAGTCAGCCATCCACGTCCCTCGATGTCTTCTACCGCCCTCGATGACTGACAGGCGTCTCAGCCAATCATGTTAAACTAGCCAGAATAAGCCAACCTGATTGGCTGAGACACCTGTCAGTCTTATACAAGGAGCGCATCCCGAGTGCGTTCCTTGTATAAGCTTCCCGGACCCGAGGGCTGTACTCGGAAAAGAACGGCTCTGATAGGCACTTCCGTACAGCCAACCAGCTGCCGTTATTCAGATAACCGGACATGAGCGCCGACCATCTGAATAGAACAGCGGCAGCTGCTATAATAACATAGATTCGTGCAATGCATGAATCTATGTTATTAGACTCAGTAGCGGTGAGAGCCAGAGGGGGCAGCGCTCCAGCGCCCTCTATGGACGAACCGCCACTGGATGGATATATAAATTCACTGTATAGAGTCGACTGTGTAAACACTCAGTTTCTAATTGAAGTTCTTCAGATATCCTCTTAGCGTCAATGAATAGATATACACATATGTCTGTATGTGTTTTATTTATTGAAGTTTTTACTTTTAAAAATGTGATTTTTTTTTTAGGTGGAAGGTTTTTCACTAGCCAATTCATACATCATGAAATGTATAAACTATCATAAGGATTTGGGTTTCAATTATGTTTGACTGCTCTACCCACAAGGGGTTTCATCTCAGTATCAATCAGAGGGAGTCTACCACTAGCAGTGGGTGTGTACAGTTTTCAATTAAGCCTGTTTTCGTTTTTGTATGTACATATATGTCATTACTATCAGTTTTAAGAACAAGCTATGAGTAAGCACCTGTAACCACAGTGTGAAACACGTCAGAGATCTTTTTTATTCTTTGCTGTAAGGACTGACACCATTAAATATATTTAACCCCTTCCTTACTGGGCCATTAAAAATGATGCCGGAAGGAACCCTCCCTCGATCCGGGTGGACGTCATATGACATTCTTTCTTCCCGGCAATCTAGGGCGCGCACGTGCCCGCGGCACCGCTCGTGACCCGGCACAAGTGCCCAGCAGCCGCGATGTCCGCCGGGCACCCGCGATTGCCGATGATCACGCCAGGAGTGTGGATCTGTGTGTGTAAACACACAGATCCACCTCCTGTCAGAGGTGAGGAGACCGATGTGTGTTCCCAGTACAAAGGAACACACATCGGTCTCCTCCCCTTGTGAACCCCCTACAGTTAGAACACACTTTAGGGAACATATTAACCCCTTCAGCGCCCCCTAGTGTTAACCTCTTCCCTGCCAGTCACATTTACACAGTAATCAGTGCAGTTTTATAGCACTAATCGCTGTATAAATGTAAATGGTCCCAAAAACGTGTCAAAAGTGTCCGATGTGTCCGCCGCAATGTCACGGTAACGATAAAAATCGCAGATCGCCGCCATTACTAGTAAAACTAATTAAAATGCCATAAATCTATCCCCTATTTTGTAGATGCTATAACTTTTGCGCAATACAATCAATATACGCTTATTGCGATTTTTTTAACCAAAAATATGTAGAAGAATAAATATCGGTCTAAACTGAGGAATTTTTTTTTTTTTTTTAATTGTGATATTTATTAAATCAAAAAGTAAAAAATAAAAACCGCAGAGATGATCAAATACCACCAAACGAAAGCTCTATTTGTGGGGGGAAAAAACATTAAGATTTCATTTGGGTACAGTGTTGCATGACCGCGCAATTGTCATTCAAAGTGCAACAGCGCTGAAAACTAAAAATTGGTCTGCGCAGGAAGGGGGTGAAAATGCCCTGTATGGAAGTGGTTAATTGGAGTGCGGCCGTCTGGATTTTTTCTTCCCTCTGAAAATATTTTCCGTGCCACGTTTTTGTGTTGCTTCTTAAGGCCTCATGTACACTGCTGCTGGTAAACCGATGTTTAGGAGCAGTTGGGCATTTTTTTTTTAACTGCTCCTGGACTCTCCTCTGTTATCTTATCGGTGCATGTATACAGGGTTGTTTATAGTCGTTTATATGCAGTTGAGTTTAGAGGCTTTTTCTGGAACCCCAAAAAATGCATTTAGAAGCTGTGTTTAGAGGCATTTCAAGGGCTAAACGCAGCTAAAAGCAGTAACTCGCGTTTAGCAGTGTTTCGTTTACAGACGTTTTTCATTTTAACCCCAAAATTTTTTTTTTTTCAATCGCTTTTAGACACAAACGCAGCTAAACAGGGCATGTAAACGCGGCTAAATGGCCATTTTTTGGACGCCGGTTTCCAGCTGTCAAGTTCATTCCTTCAGGAGAGGTTGAACAATGTCCCGTGTACATAAAGCCTAATTTGTATAGTCAGGTTCATTGAAAAAATATGCGATCTAGATAAAATCTTCTGTAACCTCCAATGGCAGAACAGTTTAGATGTCTAAATATAACCTAATACCATTTTTTTATTGATTTTGAGATCTGATAGGGCTGTTTTATGCAAATTAGCTACTCTCCTTAATTAGAAACCCATATTTGTTGTCACCCTCTGTTGTGTCTCAACATTTCAGACAGTTTGTTAAAAGGTCACTATCTTTATTAATCATACAAAGTTAGCAGTAGAATTGACTTTAGCCATTAGTGGTGTCCCTGCTACCCAACTAGGATGTTGAAACCCACTTGTATCTATCCAAGCCTTTTGGCCCTTTTGGCCTGCTCGGCCTTGCAGGATTGTTGAATACGTTCAGCTTCACCCGCTTGCTGCTATTGAATTAAAGGCTTAGCCTCCACATGAAACGAGACTGCGAACTATCCTCCCCTTCCTCTTTGTGTTACTTCCTTTATGTGATATATGCAGAGGCTTTTGTAGAGGCTGCAAAAGAGTGAAGACCCCAAAGAGGAACAAGAGGGAAGCAGCCAAAGAGACCCAGAAGCAACTTCCAACTCAGATCATCAACATGGTGAAGAGCAAAAAGAAGAATCCTGCTCCCACCTTTTCCACTGAGCTCCCAGATCAAGTTGTCTAAACTTCCACTGTCCCCCTGGCTGTCCTGCAAAATGATTCCCTGCCTTAGATCCCTTGATGAAGCAGTCATGATGAGGTTGAAGGAGATGGATGGTTGAGTCCCCACATAACCCCAGAAGTCTTCAGGGTGAATATGATACTTAACCGGGGGTTCATCAAGGCAGAGACACTGTCCATGCACAGCTTTGTACAAGGTATAATTTGCATAACCTTTGTATCCTTACAGGTGCAGGAGATATTGAGAGAGAGTAAAAACTACTGGACCCAATTGCCCATACCACAACTATCTTGTGAATTCTCCCGTTCAGCAGGAGGAAATGCGGGTGACAGTATGCATGGACAATACACACACTCCTGGAAAGGACATCGTCACTTACCTCCATGACTTAACACTATGATGAAGGACCTGATCTGGATCCTCGATGCAATGGCTTCTGGAAAGGTAAGTGCTGAAAGGTAAGTGAACAGTCATTTGCAGGCTAAGGAAAGACCCTTCCCGGGGCTCACTCTGTAGGATTTGATTATGGGTAGACTCTTGGCACTCACTGTGGGATAATGCTGTAATTTTGATGTATGGAGGATGGAATGTGGGTAGGTTAAGTCATTTACACTTCTGCTGCCCTGTATGGTTGTATATGGATCTAAGATATGTGCTTCACAGCCAGCTCTCTCTGCTCAGTGAAGAACGAGAACTGATCGATCTGCAGTCATGTGATTGCTCAGTTCTCGGTCTTAGAGTCAGGGCCAATGCTGCACCCACATAGGTACCGTATATACTCGAGTATAAGCCAACCCGAGTATAAGCAGAGGTACCTAATTTTACCACAAAAAACTGGGAAAACATATTGACTCGAGTATAAGCCTAGGGTGAGAAATGCAGCAGCTACTGTAAGCGGAAAAGAGGGCCAACAATGCCCATTTGCAGTTTCCCTGTGCCCATTGCAACCTCACTGTGCCCAACCTCACTGTGCCCATTGCAACCTCACTGTGCCCAACCTCATTGTGCCCATCCTCACTGTGCCCATTGCAGACTCACTGTGCCCGAATTAGTGTACCTGATATTATTGACAGGCTGCGGGTATTCATTCATTGTTTAAAAGTCACGGTCTCCTCCTGGTCCCTTCCGTGATAGGCGTTTCTCAGCAGACACAGTTCCGCCTATCACGGACGTTCTCTCATCCTCTGACTCAGTTTCCCAGCAGACACTGTGTTCAGTGTTTCGCCAATCACGGACATCCTCTTGTCCGAGGATGAAAGGACGTCCGTGATTGGCGGAACACAGTGTCTGCTGGGAAACTGAGTCCAAGGATGAGAGAACGAAACTGTGTCTGTTGAGAAACGCCTATCACGGAAGGGACCAGGAGGAGACCGCGACTTTTTAACAATGGACGCCTGCAGCCTGTCAATAATTTCAGGTACACTGACTCGAGTATAAGCTGAGGGGGGTATTTTCAGCCTTAAAAAAGGGCTGAAAAACTTGGCTTATACTCGAGTATATACGGTAAGTGGTAAATGTTTATGTTTTATATCCTTTACTTTTCCTTTAAGCATTTTTTAATGCTTACTTAATGCAGTGATGGCCACCCAAATCTTGCAAGATTTTACTATCCAATAAGAGATATTGGCCTCCCCAAGATAGCTGCCTGGAGCCCATTACAGCATAGCAATGGTCTCTTGTCAGTCTGAAGAAGGGGCACAGTGCCACCTTTAGGTCAACAGACAACCTGCAGCCCAATACCTGCCCTAAAAGGGGGAGAAACACAAAAAGAACAAGACCTGAAACCTAGGTTACTGATGCAGTCCCAAGCTCATGAGAGGGTCGACATTTGCCTTGGGTGCTAAACAACTTTGTCCCATCACTGCCTACCAGTAAAATAGGTTTTCAAGCAGTAGTAGGTAACATTATGAGGAAGGAGGTATTTCCCTTGTTAACTTGACTAGGTAAAATACATTGCTCCACTTCTGCCACTTGCCCACCAACAGTAAGGACATATACACTAGGAAATGAAAGCTCAGTTACGAGTTATTATGAAATATGGAACCCTTCAGAAATTGTCTCTTTTATTTTACTTATAAAGGGATTCAGGATGCGCTTATAGGCAGGAAAAACTCTAAACCCCCATGGATTCCAGGTCTTGACATAACAGCTGCCTAAATAGTCCAGCCATGGATGGGGAATCAGGTGACAAGCTTAGCACTAGTGGCTTTATAAAAGCTGCATATATCATTTAAAATTGCTAAAATAAAACAAGCCAAGGTAATTTTATAACAGTAGTCACATTCAATTTAGCATAAATAAATACCATTAAAATTGCAGGTAAAAGACATACAAAACTATATGAAATGCAGAGCCAAAAGGTAATGTAATTTAAACACAGTAAAATCCTTTGGTGCATCATCAATGCAATTTGCCCGCAGAGGAATAAGGGGACGTGCGAGCCGTGTTCAGAGCTAGAGCTTTGTTCAACCTCTCAGGAATGGATGAGTTAAACAGGTTATCTAATTATCTCTTGCATTACTGCTCCATCCATCTCCATCAAGGCTTGGCACAGCTTTGCGTGGTATAATGCTGACCACACATGGCTTGAATTTCTACCTATTCCCGCTGAATTGGCCAAAATTCGAGGCACAGGTGGCCCTTTCAGCACCACCCAGCTCAACTATCTTCAGTCTGAAAATTAAAAGAGCTGGGCAGGAATTTTGCAGCTGAACAGGGAGCTGTGAGGCAGGGCTGGTTGTTTATGTCTTTTTTTTTTTTTTTTTTTTTTTTTTGTGGTTGAACTGGATGGACTTGTGTCTTTTTTCAACCTGACTAACTATGTAACTATGTAACTATGATTGTCAAGCTTAAAGTGGAATAAAAGTCCCGCTATTACTCACCATGAGCAGGCAGGTTCTTTATTGTAGCAATGTCTCTTCTGCAGCAAACGCCTACTTGCCCACCACCAGTAGTCTTTGGCATGTAAAGTGAGCTGCGCATGCAAAATAGAAGGAGATTAAACTTCAGCTTTGAAAAACAAACGGACTAGAAGTTCCAGTTTTTTGGAATAAAATAATAAACATGTTATACTTTCCAGATCTGTGTAATGGTTTTACATAGAGCAGCCTGGATCCTCCTCTTCTTAAATCCCTCTTTGGCGCTCCTGGCCCCTGCCTTCTGTTAAGTGCCCCCACAGCAAACAGCTTGCTAGGGGGCCACCCAAGCGGAGCCGCAGCTCCCTTTGTCCAATTAGACATGGAGCTGTGGCCCGGCCCTGCCCTCTTTTTTTTCTTATTGGCTCACTTAATTTGATTGACAGCAGCGGGAGCCAATGGCACCATGCTGCTGTCTCAGTCAATGAGGAAGGGAGTCTCGGACAGCCAAGTCTCTCGTGTAACATCGCTGGATCAAGATGGACTTCAGAATTTGAAAAGGTTTAAGGTACACAAACCATAGGATGGACTATGGGTGTCCTAGAGTACTGCGGTGCCACGTCCTAAATTATAGTAGGGGAGTTTATTGTTTGAGGAAGAAATGGACTTTCTTGGCACCAATATTTGACACAGAATACATTTTTATTGATGCAATCCCAAATAGGTGGGTGATTGAATCAACATTACAGTACATATTAATAAAAAAAAGTACATTAAAAAAGACATAAATTATCACAGAATAGTTTTGTAATAATAAGACAACTCCAAATAGAGATTATTAAAACCAATAGAGGTCCAATATTGGTAGACGTATTTTTGCAAAAATACGTCTACCAATATTTACGTTAGCCATCAACCAACGTTGATGTCTCTAGTGGACCTCTATTGGTTTTAATAATCTCTATTTGAGTTGTCTTATTATTACAAAACTATTCTGTGATAATTTATGTCTTTTTTAATGTACTTTTTTTAATTAATATGTACTGTAATGTTGATTCAAGATGGACTTCAGGTAAGTGTTAGGGGGGCTGCTGCACACAGAAGGATTTTTTATCTTAATGCATAGAATGCATTTAGATAAAAAAAAAAAAGTCTGCCTTTACAATCCCTTTAAATATGGGGCACAAATGACACCGTGACCAAAAGATATCTATTTTTATTTCAAACATTTATATTGGTAGACACAGTTGTATCTCAGAGCTGTGCAAGTGATCATTCGTTGTCTTTGCCATCTTGTAATTCCAACCAGCAAGAAAATGTTTTTAAAAACATCTACAAATTTTGCCTTTTTGTGAACAGTTCCTTCAAGTGTATGCAAACCCTAATATTGAACTTCTCTCATTTTCTCTCTTCTGAAGGATTCAAATTTAAAGTGTTTTGTTATATTAAGTTTGATTATAAAAAATAAATAAATAAACATTGACCCTGTTAGAAAGACTTTGAACTCCAAACTTCTTTTGCTCCCTGCCCTTCTTTTTGTTTGGACTACAAAACACCTCTTTATTATGGAAAAGACAATTGGGGCCAGATTTCACGTCGCTATTCACAAAACGTCGTAATTTCGCGCAAAGCACGTCGGGAAATTTGCGACGGGAGCATGCGTAGTACGTCCGGCGCGGGAGCGCGCCTAATTTAAATGGTACCCGCCCCATTTGAATTGGGCCGCCTTGCGCCGGACCTGTTTACGATACACCGCCGCAAATTTCCAGGTAAGTGCTTTGTGGATCGGGCACTAAATCGGGAAATTTGCGGCGGTGTAACGTAAACGGGTTACGTTACGCTGTGCCGCCGGACTGTGAATCTGGCCCATGGTTTATACTTTCATTCTTAGGCTGACGGCGTTGCTCCTCCACAGATACAGTACAGTGAGCAAACTTGACGCGTGCGGTTCGGTTTGTTCCGAATTTCCAAAGTACAAAAGTAATGAATTTAAACGAATCCGAAATAACCAAATCAAAATTTCAGATGAAATTCGAATAGTTTTCAAATCTAATTTGAATAATTTTCTTTCTTTTTTTTTCTTGATTTTGATTTTATTCATTAATTCCGTCTCTACTTTGGTTTCACATCATTTGTGGTATTCCGAATATTATTTTATGTGTTTATCATTTACTTCATTGTATTAATTATTTTACATAACTCATTATATTGAAAATATAAACCGTACCCACCCCCTCCCACCCCCATCCCCTAATGGTCTGTCCCTTGCTTTCCTTTTAGTCTTCTTTATTTACCCACTGTCTACTATTTTATTTTCCCAAGTATTGCTGCGTTAATTTAAAATCTTTCCACTGTCTCCATCTCTAATTTGAATAATTTTCAAATCAAATTCAAATCATTTTTTAATCGAATTTTAATTTTCTAATCAAATTCGAAAATTCAGAAGAGAATAAAATAGAATAGAAAATAAAGGACTAGAATAGAAAAGGATATAATAGAATACAAAATAAAGGAATATAATAGAAAAGAATAGAGTTATACAGGACAAAATAAAATAGAAATTAAAAGAACAGAATTAAATAGAATAGAAAATAAAGGAATAGAATAGAATAAAAAAAAAGAACAGAATAAAATAGAATATAACCATTTTCTGAAATATGAATTTCAAATAGAATACATTTGAATTAAAAAAGAATCAAAAGAATAGAAAAAAACAAGAGAAAAGAATAGAATAGGAAATAAAACAAATAGAATAAAATAGAAAGAATATAACTATCTTCCTGAATTAAAAATTTGAATAGAATAAATGTGAATTGAATATGTTTTAATCTGAATAGAATGGAAAACAATAGAATAGAAAATAAAAATACAGTACAGTCAGCAAACTTGACGTGTGCTGTTTGTTTCGTTCCGAATTTCCAAATGACAAAAGTAATGAATTTAAACGAATTCGAAATAACCAAATCAAAATTTCAGATGAAATTCGAATAGTTTTCAAATCTAATTTGAATCATTTTTAAATCAAATTCGAATCATTTTTTAATCGAATTTTAATTTTCTAACCAAATTCGAAAATTCAGAAGAGAATAAAATAGAATAGAAAATAAAGGACTATAATGGAAAAGGATATAATAGAATAGAAAATAAAGGAATATAATAGAAAAGAATAGCGTTATACAGGACAAAAAAAAAAAGAGCAAAATAAAATAGAATAGAAAATAAAGGAATAGAATAAAATAAAAAAAAGAACAGAATAAAATAGAATATAACCATTTCTGAATTTCAAATAGAATACATTTGAATTAAAAAAGAATCAAAAGAATAGAAAAAAAATAAGAGAAAATAATAGAATAGGAAAAAAAACAAATAGAATAAAAACAATAGAATAGAAAATAAAAATAAAGGAATAGAATAATAAAAATAATAGAATAAAATAGAATATAACCATTTTCTGAAATCTGAATTTCAAATAGAATAAATCTGAATTCAGATAGAACAGAAAGAAATGAAATAGAATAGAAATGAATAGAATAGGAAAAAACAATAGAATAGAATAAAATAGAAAGAATATAACCATCTTCCGGGAATTTTAATTTTGAATAGAATAAATACATTTGAATACATTTTAATCCGAGTAGAATGGAAAACAATAGAATAGAAAAAACAATAGACTATAACAGCAAGAATATACCAATATAACCATCTTCTA
This sequence comes from Rana temporaria, assembly GCF_905171775.1. Classification (NCBI taxonomy): domain Eukaryota; kingdom Metazoa; phylum Chordata; class Amphibia; order Anura; family Ranidae; genus Rana; species Rana temporaria. The sequence goes on from NC_053493.1 coordinate 47,851,123, forward strand.
AAAATTCAAATTTTGGCTAGAATAGATTTAAATTAGATTAGAATAGAAAATAATAGAACAGAATAGAAAAAACAAGAATAGAATAGAAAATAATAGAATAATAAAAAACTTTTAGATTTCAAATGGAATTAGAATTAAATCGATTTTTTTTTAATTTCGGTCTAATTGAGTTCAGTTTGACCAAATTTGGAAAATTTTAATTGCTTTGAACTAGAATAAACAAAACAAATTAAACAAATGTAACTAAACAAATTTATGTAAATGAAACTAAACATTTTTTCATTCTGCACATGTCTAGAGAAAACATTGCGCCCAAGGAGAGGACGTGTGTTACTGGGAGGACCACCAAGTGAAAATAAGAGGAAAAAGCTTAAAAAAAGAAAACGGATGCAGCCACCACATCTAGGCACCGGTAAAGCTGCAATATATTCAATTTTTATTTTTGGGATCTAGATACAGTTTAGGAAGATATATGGAATTCATTACTGCTTCAGAGTTTGATGTTTTCATGTCTCAAAGAAACTATGGGCCAGATTCACAAAAGAGATACGACGGCGTATCTCCTGATACGCCGTTGTATCTCTGTGATCCACCCGTCCTAACTATGCGGCTGATTAATAGAATCAGTTCCGCATAGATATCCCTAAGATCCGACAGGTGTAATTGACTTACACCGTCGGATCTTAGGATGCAATTCTAGGCCGGCCGCTAGGTGGCGATTCCATAGCGGTCGGCGTAGAATATGCAAATGACTACTTACGGCGATCCACGAAGATACACGCGTTCGTCGCAATCTCTTACGTCGTCGCTAGCCGTTTTTTCCCGTCGCAAGGTTAGGCCTGCTTTAACATGCCTTATCTTTAGAACAGCCATGTTAGGCCCCATACACACGGGAGGATTTATCCGCGGATACGGTCCAGCGGACCGTTTCCGCGGATAAATCCTCTCGAGGATTTCAGAAGATTTTAATGCGATGGAGTGTACTCACCATCGCATTGAAATCCGCGCCGAAATCCTCTGGCGATGAAGTGACGCGCCGTCGCCGCGATTATGACGCGGCGACGTGCGCGACGCTGTCATATAAGGAATTCCACGCATGCGTCGAATCATTACGACGCATGCGGGGGATCCCTTCGGACGGATGGTGTGTACGGGGCCTGAAAGTATGGCTGTCGTTCCCGCGTCGAATTTAAATTTTTTTTTTTTTGAGTAAGACGTCCGGGAATACGAAACGCCGTAACGCACGTCGCCGTTCAAAAAAAACATCGGGGCGCCGAATTTTGCGCAAAGCACGTCGGGAAATTTCCTAACGGAGCATGCGCAGAACGTTCGGGGCGGGAACGCGCCTAATTTAAATGGTGCCCGCCCCATTTGAATTAGGCGGGCTTGCGCCGAGTGGATTTACGTCACAAATCCGCAAGTTTACAGGTAAGAGCTTTGTGAATCAGGCACTTATGCTGTAAACCTGCGGCTGTGTAACGTAAATGGGATACGTTACGCCGCCGCAGCGTAACGTAATTCTCTCTGGATCTGGCCCTATATTCTGTGTTAAATGGTAATGCTGCGTCTATGTGTCTGTTGGGAAAACAGGGTTTAGTTCATCATCCTCTTATTAATGACAAATCTAAATTCTGCCATAGACAGTCTGTACCGGAGAGCAATTGGTAGCAAGAAATCTGTCCGTCTTCTCACAAGTCACTGCAGTCCTCCCAGTGCAATAACAAGTGCCTTCAACCTGGCAGGGCCTCGGCATCTGTACTCACCGCACTGTCAATGTGAATGCAGACTTGTCACTAACACGTTGGTAATCCTCCAGATATTTCTTTCTAGATATATTACTTTACACATGGAGGGAGGACAGGGGGCTAATTAATCTCAGAAATGCTGCATCTGTTTGGGCTCTGTGGATTCATGTTAATAATTAGCTAAAAGGAGACAACTGCTGACCACGAGCCACGTGAAGTACAGAGACTATAAGCCAGAGCTTACCGTGTCTGACCTCTGGCATTTGAGGGGTTAATTGGCATCAAGATGTTTCCCTTTCAGTATCAGGTTGTACAGTCCAGTCCTCGAGTGCCTCGTGCCAGGCCGGAGTTTCGAATAATTTTGCTTGCCAAGCACACTGCAAATTTCAGAAATCCTCCGGCCTAAAGTCGTACAGATAGGGTTGCCACCTCATCCCTTTAAACCCATATGAATTACACAGGTTCTGAGGCTAATTTTACTGCTTGCCGACCAGCCGCCGCAGTTTTACGGCGGCAGGTCGACTCTGCTGGGCGAGAGCACGTAGCTATACGTCACCTCGCCCAGCAGCCAATAGGGCTCGTCCCTGACTCCCGTGTGCGTGCCCGGCGGGCGCGATCGCCGCCGGGCACCCGCGATCGCTCGTTACAGAGCGAGGACTGGGAGCTGTGTGTTTACACACACAGCTCCCGGTCCTGTCAGGGGGAGAAATGCCTGACCGTCTGTTTATACAATGTATGAACAGAAGATCAGTCATTTCCCTAAGTCAGTCCACCCCCCCCCCTACAACACACACAGGGAACATACTTAACCCCTTCCCCTCCCCCTAGTGTTAACTCCTTCCCTGCCAGTGGCATTTTTATAGTAATCAATGCATTTTTATAGCACTGATCGCTTTAAAAAATGCCAATGGTCCCAAAAATGTGTCAAAAGTGTCCGAAGTGTCCGCCATAATGTCGCAGTACCGGAAAAAAATCGCTGATCGCCGCAATTACTAGTAAAAAAAATTATAATAATAAAAATGCCATAAAAATACCCCCTATTTTGTAAACGCTTTAGCTTTTGTGCAAACCAATCAATAAATGCTTATTGCGGGTTTTTTTTACGAAAAATATGTAGAAGAATACATATCGGCCTAAACTAAAGAAAAAAAATTATTTTTATATATTTTTGGGGGATATTTATTATGGTAAAAAGTAAAAAATATAAAAAAAAAATCAGAATTGTCGCTCTATTTTTGTTTATAGCGCAAAAAAAAAAAACGCAGAGGTGATCAAATACCACCAAAAGAAAGCTCTATTTGTGGGGAAAAAAGAATGCCAATTTTGTTTGGGAGGCCCGTCGCACGACCGCGCAATTGTCAGTTAAAGCGACGCCGTGCCGAATCGCAAAAAGTGCTCTGGTCTTTGACCAGCAATATGGTCCGGGGCTTAAGTGGTTAATGCAGATTAGGCACCAAGTGATTTTAAATACCACCTTAATCAGCCACAGAACCTGTGTAATTAATATATGTTCGGTTTTAAAGGGATGAGGTGGCAACCCTAAGTACAGGTCAGCCTACTAATCTCCTGAAATACTATTGGGTTCATGCCAGAAGGCACTGTCTTCCCTGCATTTGGAATTCACATCAAACGCAGGTCAGCAAACTGCCATTTGATTTGCTTTGTGCTGCATTTCTGAAGATGCAACAGGTGCATGTGAGCGCAGCTGGATTCGAATGGAAAGAGCAGCATTTGACAAGAATTCCCTATGAACACGGGCCCTAAGGCTGGGCAATGCAATCTAATTAGCGATTTGGGAGTATGCCAATGGTGCCACCAAGCTTTACAAAACATTGACACTTTTGGCATCCCATATCACAAATATTCTTCACTTGCTCATTTGCTTTCTCAAATATGTACTGACCATGAATAGTGTTGTAGCCACCCTGCCTAAAGCAGGAGTGTCTATTTACATTTAGTGGTGCTAAGCTGCAGTCAGCTTAGCTCAATTGATAGTTCAGATTCTTTAGGTTTCTCCTGGCTCTGGTTACTGTAAAGCCTCGTACACACGATCGGACTTCCATCGGACAAATCCGTGGATTTTTGTGCGAAGGGGCGTTGGCCGTGAACTTGGTATGCATACACACGGCAGAAGATTTTCATCCAACAAACACCAAACCACGTGGTTTTTCAGCTCTTTCCTGCCACCCTTTGGGCAACATCTGCTATTGTTGTCTGATGTTTAGCATTGATTCGGAGCATGCGTGTTTGTACTTTGGATTTTAGTCCGACGGATTTGTGTGTACACGTTTAGATAATCCGATGGAACACATGTTTTGTAGGACAATTTGAGAGCATGCACAGCCAACATTTGTTGTCGGAAGTTCCAACAACAATTGTCCGATGGAGCATACAGACGGAAAACATGTAGGATTACTCAAGGAGGGTAACCAATGGTCGGCCTTTAAAGACGAAACAACAATAGAATTTCAGCCAGAAATATTGATATTTAGTACAGAAAAATAAACAATGTTCAAGAATTAAAAACCATGCAAGATATTAAATAGTATGAGTTGGGTCCCTTGTGTGTCTACGCGTTTCGCCACAAGGCTTCTTCAGGACAGACAACAAGAGAGTACAAAAACGGGGAACAAATTTCACTATCTGAAATGAGATATAGTAACATTAAAGACCAAACGTTATAAAAAATATATATACAAATATATATTGCATTCTAATGGTTTAACCCCTTCCATACAGGGCATTTTCACCCCCTTCCTGCCCAGACCAATTTTTAGTTTTCAGCGCTGTTGCACTTTGAATGACAATTGCGTGGTCATGCAACACTGTACCCAAACAAAAGCTTTATGTTTTTCCCCCCCACAAATAGAGCTTTCGTTTGGTGGTATTTGATCATCTCTGCGGTTTTTATTTTTTGCGCTATAAACAAAAATATAGCGACATTTTTGAAAAAAAATCTATATTTTTAACTTTTTGCTATAATAAATATCCCCAAAAAAAGATATAAAAAAACTTTTTTTTTCTCAGTTTAGGCCGATATGTATTCTTATACCTATTTTTTGTAAAAAAAAAATCGCAATAAGCGTTTAACGATTGGTTTTCGCAAAATATATAGCGTTTACAAAATAGGGCATAGTTTTATGGCATTTTTTAATAATATTTTTTTTTTTACTAGTAATGGCGGCGATCAGCGTTTTTCTTTGTGACTGCGACATTATGGCGGACACCTCGGACAATTTTGACACATTTTTGGGACCATTGTCATTTTCACAGCAAAAAGTGCTATAAAAATGCAATGGCAGTTTAGGAGTTAACCACTAGGGGGCGCTGTAGGGGTTATGTGTGACCTCATATGTGTTTCTAACTGTAGGGGGCGGGGCTGGACTTGTGACGTCATTGATATATATCAGGGAACAGACGATCAGTGATACTGCCACTGTGAAGAACGGGGAAGGTGTGTTTACACACACCTCTCTCCGTTCTTCAGCTCCTGTGACCGATCGGTCACGGAGCTTCGGACCGGTACGCGGGCGCGCGCCCGCGACCCACGGCTGGCCACTTAAAGGGGACGTACCTGTACGTGCCATTCTGCCAACGTATATGTGCAGGAGGCGGTCCTTAAGTGGTTAATGTGACTATATCTCATTTCAGATAGTGAGATTTGTTCCCTGTTTTTATACTGTTTGTTGCCGGTCCTGAAGAAGCTTCACGGCAAAACGCATAGACACACAAGGGACCCAACTCATACTATTTAATATCTTGTATGGTTTTTAATTCTTGAACATTGTTTATTTTTCTGTATTTTCTGTAATAAATATCAATATGTCTGGCTAAAATTCTATTGTTTGTCTTTAAAGTCCGACCATTAGTTACCCTCCTTGAGTAATCCTACATGTTTTCTCTCTGATGAATACGGATGTGGCATTGTGAGTGCTCCCCTTTCCCCTTCTATAGAGCATACAGACGGTCGGATTGTCCGACAAAACACGTCCGTCTGACAATTGTTGTCGGAATATCCGATCGTGTGTACGGGCCTTAAGTGTCAAAAAAAACTGGCCCTTCAGGACTGGGATGAATTTGAAGGTGGGGCCCCAAAAAAATAAAAATGGTGTGGGCTGTATTCCAAAATCGATACCCTTATGCAGGCAGCCTGGGGGGGGGGGGGAGATGAGCATGTGCCCCCCAAACCATACCAGGCCACATGCCCTCAACATGAGCCAGGGACCCCCCCGGTGATTGTGGGGGTGTGCGGGCAACTTCACAAAGGGACGGGATGGCAGCACAGCGTTTTCTTTCATGACAGATTCCCTTGAAATGCATAAACAAGAAAGATGTTCAATACAAGACACTCTATAGAAAAAAACATATGTATTTAAATGTGAATTCTCTAATTAAACACCAATTTTAATTTTATGAAAATTATTTTACTGCAAATATGAGGATCGTCTCTTCTAAATGAAGTAAGAAATCTATGTAAAATTACCATAAAACTATTGTTACGATGATCATAACAATACAATGACTCTAATTCATTTTGTCAGCTGATTATGTAGCGATATATTTGTGGCCAATTTAGCCTAATTAATTATAACAAATACCTTGCTAAGAAGTTAGACGATTACAATTAAAATGCTAATTAACTTCCCTTGGGAATTTGCCTCAAATGAGGCATTTGGATTATTTTTTGATTGGCAAAATGTGTGTATTTTATTTATCCCAGCAAATCAAATACCTCTTATTTAGCAGTTGTGTTTTTTTTAATAACCTTTTTCATAGTTTCATAGCAAAGCATAAAAGTGGACCCCAAGGTAAAAATAAAATCCACCTTTTAATTTAGTTATATTATATATATAGGCCCGGATTCACGTAGCACTTACGACGACGTATCTCGAGATACGCCCCGTAAGTGTAACTATGCGCCGTCGTATCTGTGCGCCGTGCCCACAGAACTAGATATGCCTGAAAATAGGCTTCTTCCGACCGACATAACTATGCCGGCGTATCTTGGGCGCATATTTACGCTGGCTGCCTCATTGCAAATTTGCAAATGAGGGAGATACGTCGATTCACCAACGTAGTTGTGCCCGGCGCATAATATACGCGGTTTGCGTAGGTCGTACGCCCGACGTAAAGTTATTCCCCATCTATGAGGCGCAACTCATGCAAAGGTATGAACCAGGGAACAGCCGTCGTATTTTACGTAGGCTGGGCCTAGGTTACGTTCAAGTCGTAGGCAGTGATTCGACGTAACTTAGGCAGTTGTTTAGACGTGATTCTGAGCATGCGCACTGGGTTGCGTCCACGGGACGGTGCATGCGCCGTTCGTTCGGCCCATCATTTGCATGGGGTCACGATTCATTTAAATGGATCACGCCCACTTCCACCTACTTTGAATTAGGCCGGCTTACGCCTACGAATTTACGCTACGCCGACGCAACGTTGGGAGCATTTGCTTTGTGAATTCAATGCTTGCCTCTCTGCGTTGCGTCGGCATAGCGTAAAAGAGATACGCTACGGCGGCATATATATGCGCCGATGTATGTGAATCTGGGCCATATTATATATATTAATTTAGAAATAATTATGTTACAAGATGCTCTCCAGTCAAGGATAAAGCTTAAGTAAGCTAAATACGGACATATTAGGTCAATGATGTAACAAGCATTTCTTTGTGTACGTGTAGCAGCAGGGCAGGGAATGCCCTGGCTGCAGCAGATAGGGTGGGGGTAGGCAGGAGTGGCATCTTTCTTTTGGGTTATTCCTTTTTTGCTAAACCTCAAGCTAGGCATAGACAGTTTTTTTTCCCGTGATTGGGTGGGAAAAAAACAACAGATTGCTTCATCCTTACAAATGAGATGGATGGAGGAATCTCCATGCCGGGACATTGTATTCTGACAGCTGCACCCACCACTGTCAGAATACAGTGTTCAGTGGCTGCAGCTGCTGACCTACTATAGTTTTCCAGTGTGTACCTTTGAGAGAAGTCAAACTTCTGTTGAGTAGGAGAATGCGCAAACTGATTGAAATTCGGTCACTGTTTAACTAGTCAGATTTCAATTCACCTATGGCCAGCTTTACTGGTAAAAATGCATTGGGCGTGGCTTTGAACCTGTAAAGTCATCACGCCCTCCGATGTCGGCTGTTGGCGAGACTTTGTGTTACTTGACTGCATATGTTTGACTTGAGTACTTATCTTTATTTTTAACTCTCTGTTCCTTTCCCTTTATGGTGGCTAGCTGAATTGGATTCGGGGTGGAGGCAACTATATTGATGAACATTACATGCTGGGACGAAGTGACCATACTTGCTTAACTTGGAGACACCAGGAGGGGTCTGTTGTTCCGTATGTATAATTGATCTCTGTAATTGGGGATCATTCTGTAAAAGGCTTTTATTGCGGTGAAGGGCACGTGTGCATGGTGGACTTCCCTAACTTTTCACATGGCTTACTATCTAGTGTTATGCATCACTATTCTGAGAATAATTTGAATAATTTTTATCACACTATATATTTTGTCTGCTTGTGGCATATGGACTAATTATTTTATTGAATTATTTAATTCACTGTTTGACTGGATATTTTGTACACGTGTAGTACAGTTCATTATTTCCTTGTAATAAGAAACGCACTATTTTTTTTTATATATATGTGTAATAATCACTTTTTTGGTATACAGGTGATATACAGGTGCAGCTCTTTGCTCCACATTAGCAAAAACATATTTTTTGTTTTTTTTATGCTGTATAAGATGCTGTGTTTCGGCAGCAGAACGGGAACTTTCTGTTTTGCTCCTAGAACAAAATCAAGTTGGGCTGAGCACTGCCCAGCCATTCACTGGGAGCTTTGTATTTTAAGAATGAATACAAAGCTTCCTCTGGCTGCAGTGAAGATAATGACATCATCTGCCTGCCTCTCCGCCGTAACTTAAATATTCTGATTTAAGTTACACTGCCGCAAAATTTCTACCTAAGTGCTTGATCCACAAAGCACTTACCTAGAAATTTTCGTCTGTGTAACTTAAATCCGTCCGGCGCAAGGCGTTCCTATTTTCATGGGGCGAGTCCCATTTAAATTAGGCGCGCTCCCGCACCGGACGTACTGCGCATACTCACAACGTAATTTTCCCAACGTGCATAGCGCGGTTTTACGTTACGCCAAGTTTTGAGAATCGCGCCGGGTAAAAAAAGTTGCGTCGGGAAAAAAAAAGATACGGCGGGAAATTATTATTTTTTTAAATAAAAATAACAGCGTCGCGGGTAAGAAGGGTCTACTTTTACAAGGTGTAAACAGTTTACACTTTGTAAAAGCAGCCCTAATTTTACGATTGCAACGTAAGTATTTACGGAGATTTCACGAAGCTAAACCGCTTCGTGGATCTCCGTAAGTGCTCATTTGCATACGCGAAGCAGCATTTCGACTCGAATTGCCCCCAGCGGCGGATGCGGTACTGCATCCTAAGATCCGGCAGTGTAAGTCCCTTACACATGTCGGATCTTCTGCCTATCTTTTGGAAACTGATTCTGTGGATCAGTTCCAAAGATAGAAACAGGGATACGACGGCGTATCAGTAGATACGCCGGCGTATCCCTTTTGAGGATCTGGCCCAAAGTTCCCTGTGAATGGTTGAGTAGTGCTCAGCCCAAGTAGATTTTATTCCAGGAGTGGGACAGAAAGTTCCTATCCCGCTGCTAGGACACAGCACTGTATACTAAACCAATGTTACATACATTTTATACCGCAAACACAGCCGCTGCATTTCAAGTTTACTAAAACCTGGAGTTAGGCTTTAACCACTTGCCGACCAGCGACTTACCAGTACATTGCTGAATTGGAATGATATCTTGGACATCACTACAGCTGCAGCAAAGATTGAGATTTAATTTTCTTCTGACAGAAATTTCCTTCACTGTAAAAGTTATCCTAGCAGCTAAGAAGTTCCTAGATTACTTTTACAGGTGACGGAAAGGGGTCCCTCCACCTTCCCACCGCTAATTCCTTTACTGTGCTCTCCCGTTTTACCTTCCGGTTCATCATTTCATCTCTTCTGGTTTCTGACCCATGTAAACAAGCCATTACCAGCTTGAACTAGCATCTGATCTGCTGATCTAATAGACCCTCTAAAAACAAAACAAGAAAAATATTCAAATATTATTGATCGAAGACCATTAAAATTTTCTTTATACGTAGACCGTTGCATAGTCAGCACACTGGGCCAAATCTTCAAAGGAGATACGCAGGCGGAACTGCTGTTCAGCCTGCGTATCCCTGTGGCTATCTTTGGAAACGATCCTCAGAAGGATTTTTCCAAAGATAGTCAGAAGATCCGACATCTGTAAGACACTTACACTGTCGGATCTTAGGATGCAGTACCGCATCCGCCGCTGGGGGCATTTCGAGTCGAAATGCCGCTTTGAGTATGCAAATGAGGACTTAGGCAGATACACAAAGCTTTTTAGCTTTGTGTTTTCTGCGTAAGTTACGTTTTGCATACGTAAAATTAGGGATGCTTTTACAAGGCCTAAACTGTTTAGACCTTGTAAAAACAAACCTTTTTTTTGATCGCCGCGTTTTTTTTTAAATTTCGATTTTTTTTTTCCCGGCGCGTATTTTTTTTTTTACCCGACGCAACTTTATTGTCCCGTCGCGATCCACAAAGCCCGGCGTAAAGTACGTTCGCGCGATGCACGTCGGGAAAAATGACGTCACACGCATGCGCCGAATGTCCGGCGCGGGAGCGCGCCTCATTTGAATTGGAATCGCCCCCTCGAGCAGACGACCGCCTTGCGACGGAGGCACTTAGGTTACACGGCGTGTAATTTCTAGGTACGTGCTTTGTGGATCGGGCACTTAGGTAGAAATTTAACGCCTGTGTAACTTAACTGCTGAAAGTTAAGTTAGGCAGCTTTTTTGAGAATTTGGCCCACTGTGTATAGGTAAATATTTTGATAGCAGAGAGGGTATGCACAATATGAATATCTTCTTGCATTTCAAAATATCTTCTTTCAAAGGCAGACACTTCCCTGGTATTCGCTCAGCCTTTTATTTATTATAAACTGATAGAAAACAGTCCATTAAGTGTAAAGTACATAACAAAGAAAATTTAGTAAAATATACTGTAACATTTTGCAGCAAGCAGTAGGCAATGTACTGGTTATTTTTCACCTAATTAGATCTGCATTAAAATAGAGATCTGTCGGCAGAGCGAACAGAAGCTGTTCTTTTTAACACATCACTTGTAGAGCTTCTGACCTTTAACCTTCACATAATAGTATGTGCCAACCTAATCCTATAAAAGGGATTATACCATATGTTCTCAGCCTTCAATTAATGCAAAAGGGAAACGATAACATACAGAAGACGCATTGATTGAAGAAATATGTGGAAGTTAAAAAAAATAGCAAAAGCATCTGATAATATTACATTTTTGTAGAAACAATGAATGCTTTTTTTAACAAAAAATAAAAAAAATTGTTGTTTTTGCATAAATGCACAGATGGATAAATAAAGATAGATGGATAGATGGATAGATAGGTAGATAGAATGATACATACACATATCTTAAAGCGGGATTCCACCCGCAATTTTTTTTTTTAAGTCAGCAACTAACATTGTAGCTGCTGACTTTTAATAAGGACACTTACCTGTCCTAGTAGCCCGTGATGTCGGTCCCCCGACGGCGATCACTCGGTCCTGGCACCTCCATCCTAACTAAGGGAAACAGGCAGTGAAGCCTTATGTCTTCACTGCCCGTTTCCTACTGCGCAAGCGCGATTTGTGCAGCACTTTGTGAATGGGTGGGTGTCTCCTGGGTTACACACAGTTCCCAGAAGGCAGCGCGCCCCATTCACCAGAAGACACCGCGACGGAGGACGAGGCAGAGGATCCGCCGCGGTGGAGGAAGAGGCAGAAGAGCTACTTCCGCATAGCAACTGCCCTTTCAGGTGAGTATAAAAAAAATTTACACTTTTTTTTTCTATTCAATTTTTGATTTTTTGGGGAACTCCACTTTAAGTGATAACTTGCATATTTCCAAAATGTTGGTATATAAAAAACATGAAAGATCTAAAAAAAATGTATATATATGAATGGTTAGTGGGGTCAAATTGATGCTTGTCTTTAACCGCAGTGACGAGAATTTTCAAAGGTGCAGGATTAAACTTGTTTTAAGTTAATGTTAATGTGACTTAGGTTGGGGAAATTACATTAATACCGTAATTGAACATTACAAAATTTTGAAGCACTTCTGAACAGTGTTATGCCGCGTACACACGATCATTTTTCAGCATGAAAAAAAAACATTGTTTTTAAAAACGTCATTTAAAATGATCGTGTGTGGGCTACACATCGTTTTTCAGTTTCTGAAAAACGACCAAAAAAATAAATTCGAACATGCTGCATTTTTTAATGTCGTTTTAAAAAATGTTGTTTTTCGGGTAGTAAAAAATGATCGTGTGTGGGCTAAAACAACGTTTTAAACCCGCGCATGCCCAGAAGCAAGTTATGAGACGGGAGCGCTCGTTCTGGTAAAACTACCGCTCATAATGGAGTAAGCACATTCATCACGCTGTAACAGACAAAAAAGCACGAATCGTCTTTTACTAACAAGGAATCAGCTAAAAGCAGCCCAAAGGCGAATGGAACTTCCCCTTTAGAGTGCCGTTGTACGTGTTGTACGTCACCGCGCTTTGTTCATAATTTTTTTAAAACGATGGTGTGTGGGCAACTTCGTTTTTTGGACATGCTGAAAAACAATGTTTTCTTTAATGCCGAAAAATGATCGTGTGTACGCAGCATAAGGCAGGCCATGCACGGTGTGAGTTTCTTTCCTGCAACCAATTTGCACAATTCCCCCATCAACACAGACAGTGCTGACAGGGGAATCCTTCCTGCTGAGTGATTGTCTGCTCCCAGCGGGGAGGCGGGGGAAGCGGTCCCTGCCAAGAGAAGACAGTAATTATCTCAGCTATAGCAGCGGCTAGCGATAATCTGAAGAGAACACGGCAGGCTGGTTGTACCCAAGTTGATCAATCAATCAACTTAATACATTCAGCCTGCACATTAATGGTTCAAATCTCGGCTGGTTCCTGCTTACCCGTCCTATATTCGAACCGTGTATGACCGGCCTTAGTCAAGTCATCAAATGTGCCAATAATTGTCACTGAAACAGGTGTCACCGCTGGAGGATTTTTCCTCACTTCTTGCTCTTGACAACTCACACTTTTTGAATTTGTCCTGAACTTTCTGTTCAGGCAATAAAAAAAAAACGACCTTTTTATTATTAGAACCATTTCTACTCTATTCAAAACTAAAACCAAAAATAAGTTACCTCTACCACCATTACTGTTCCAATGCCTCCCCAGCAAAAAAGTTGTCTGGGTTTGTAAATAATTCGATTTAAAAAAATTAACATGCTGACATAAGCAAAAACCTATAGCATCAACATATGAAATGCACTTTTTTTATTATTTTGGTGAAAGTGTCCTTTTAAAGCCAGCCATTCCCGAGACATGACAAGCTGAACTGTAATGGTTATTTGCTAATAGGACATTGATGCATAATTACAATGTGCTGTAATAAACTTCTGCCATGTGGCTATATTTGTTGAAATAATGCCTTTTACTTATTAAAGCTCTTTGAAACAAAGGCCTCATTTAGCGACACATTTATTATTTTTTATTTCCAGATTGCATGAAATTCACAGAACTGTTTGATTATTGTAGGGGAAAAAAAACTCTAGACTGCTGGCATACGGGAAGTGTTTTAAAAGCTGAGGCTGATAATGTGCTCTGAATGTCATCCAGAGAGAACTTGGGCAGTTTGAAAGCCAGCAAAGTCTGCAAGAATTGTCAGCTGTGGCCATGAAGCTTTCAGCACTGTGAGGGTTAATCCTTTTAAATGTTCCTGGCATGTAAATACGGTTCAGCCAGTCACAGAGGAAGTGACGTCGTCTATGAAACGTTCACGGGAAGATGGCCAGGTTCTCCATGTGGCCATAACTTGAAGTGGAAGCAGAGAGAACAATGAATATGTACACAGAACAGACTCCAATCTCACTATTAATCCGCTCGGAGAATAGTGGTCAGACGAGGGATAGGTACTGCAACCTCCGTGCGCCCAGAATTTATGGGAATGTCTTCTGAGGGTCTCCGTATTGTGCTTTGGCTGTTTTTTTTTGACGAGTCTGATTATTGAACACCTTCTAAATCCAGGGATTACATGGGAAGATGTTTCTCAGGAAAAGTCGCAGAAAGAGCTGTTCTTTGTTTGCACAATCCTCCTCCAAATGCTTCTTTTCCAAATGGATTGTACAGAAAAGTTCTAAAAGGTCTACGGGGAATACGTTTCTTGAAAGCGGATGCTAACACTGGCCATACACTGGTTGTTCCAAACATTACATACAATTATAATTTTATTGAATTCATTTTTTGGATTCATTATTTTTTGTTTTTAACTCTTCAACCATTTGTGACTGATTTTGATTGAAGATGAAAAAGACTGGACATGTTGAATAATAATGGTTTTGGTGTTTGGAAAAATAGATCAGTTGTACAGTTATCACATTTGATTTTCTTTTCCATTTTTGTCTTTTTCTTTTCTTTTTTTATATTAAAAATGATGTGATGGATGTGGGCAACTGATGTGAATGTGCAATTTATGTATGTAAAGCACTGTGTAAATTGACGGGGCTATATAAGTACCTGAAATAAATAAATAAATTAAATAACTACCTGCCCCTATCACAGGTATGTGCTGACACTATACTAATGCCCTGTACACACGATTGGTCCATCCGATGAAAACGGACTGATGGATTTTTTCATCAGTTATCCAATGAAGCTGACTGATGATCAGTCGTGCCTACACACCATCGGTTAAAAAAACGATCGTGTCAGAACGCGGTCACGTACAACACGTACAACGGCACTATAAAGGGGAAGTTCAAATCCAATGGCGCCACCCTTGGGGCTGCTTTAGCTGATTTTGTGTTAGTAAAAGACGATTTGCGCTTTTCTGTCTGTTACAGCGTGATGAATGTGCTATCTCCATAATGAACGCTAGTTTTACCAGAACGAGCGATCCCGTCCTCTAATTTAGTCTGAGCATGCATGGATTTTTAACCGATGGACGTGCCTACAGACGATTGTTTATTTCCTATCGGTTAGTTAACCATCAGATAATTTTAAAACAAGTTCCTAGTTTTTTAACCCATGGATAAAAAAACGATGGGGCCCACACACGATCGGTTAGTCTGATGAAAACGGTCCATCAGACCGTTTTCATCAGACAAACCGGTCGTGTGTACGTGGCATAAGAGTTTGCATTGCACCCGCGCTCTGCTGATCTCCGGGGCAATGCTTTACAGGCTGCAGTTTAAAAATCAAACTATAAATGCACATACCTGCAAAAAGATGTGAGGTCAGGAGAGTTCAGAGCTTAGGTTTAGACCTAACAGCCTGTCATGAGGGGAGGAACTGATAGTTGTGCTATTGATCTCAGTAGGAAAGGTTGGATTAGAATGCGTAGAGGAGAAGGAGGAGGGGATATTAAATAAGGAATCTGTAACACATTTTTGGTGGTGTGTGTAATTTAAAGCCCTGCACCAAATTCATGAAAAATGTGCAGCATTTTCATTGTTAGTACTGGCACATATTGCAGTAAATTGTTGATTGTGTCACATATGTAATTATTGTGTCACATCTTTCAGACAATTCCCTGGCAAAAAAAAATCTTTGAGTTCCTCTTGAACTGATATTTAAAGTGGTTGTAAAGGTAGAAGCTTTTCTACCCTAATGCATTCCATGCATTAAAGAGTAACTGCACTTTTGTTGAGAAAAAAAACTTTCCCCTCTGGGTGATCTATGTACTTTGCAGGGACGTTAAAAAACTTTGTTGCAGATTCCTACCTTTTGTTATTCTGAAAAAATCCCTGTGCGTTTGTCTGTGCCCCTGTGCCAAGTCTAATGTGAGTAGTTTAATAATTATCAACCAGCTGCTGCACCTGTAGGACTCTAATGAGGAAAAGTTCAGGGTTTGCATCCCTTTAGGCCTCGTACACACGACCGGTTTCCTCGACAGAAACCATCAAGAAACTTGGTGGCAGAGCTTTTTTGCCAAGGAAAACGGTCGTGTGTATGTTTTTCGTCGACAAAACTGTTGTGGAACTCGACAAGAAAAAAAGAGAACAAGTTCTCTTTTTCCTCATCGGGAGTCTCAATTTCCTCGTTGTGTTTCTCGTCAGGCTGGTTTACGACGAGAAACACATTTGTGTGTATGCTTAGAAACCCACGCATGCTCAGAATAAAGTATGAGACGGGAGCGCACCTTCGGTAAAAGTTGCGTTTGTAATAGTGATAGCACATTTGTCACGCTGTAACAGACTGAAAAGCACGAATCGTCACTTACCAAACTTTTACTTAACACGCAGTAACAAGATTAGCAAAAGCAGCCCCAAGGGTTGTGCCAGTGGAATCGAACTTCCCCTTTATAGTGCCGTCGTAGGTTTTGTACGTCACCGCGTTTGAGAACGACGAGATTTTGTCTTGACAGTGTGTACGCAAAGAAAGCTTGTCAAGATTCTCGACAAGCCTGACAAGGAACTCGTCGAGGAAAACGATGTTTCATTTACGACGAGTTCCTCCTACACACGACCGAGGCCTCAGACGTGATTTTCTATTTGGAGCATCTTATCAAAAGTGACATTTTTGTTGCAGGGAATGCAAAAAATCTGACTTGCATCTTAGTGTAGACTTTTTGGAAAATCAGTGAGCCAATCACACAAGCAGGAAATTATAAATCTGGGGGGTGTACACATTTTGTGTACAGAACACCCCCAGGTAGCAATTTTTCCTTACATTTTATTACAGAGCTACGGATTGAAAAGGAAAGGTGATTTTTAATTCAATTCAATTAAAATACTAGTTGTGTCTCAATTGTATATGCTATATTATTTATTTATTTTTGTATTGCAAATTTAGTGGAGTTACCCTTTAAGTTAAAAAACGTTTGTGTGCAGCCCCCCCCTTTATACTTTATACTCTCCCCTCTCTCTCCTCACTCGACAGACAGAGCGGCAGCAGGGGAAGCCATTGGCTCCTGCTGCTGTCAATCAAAGCCTATAGCCCCATACACACTATCAGTTTTCCTGACTGTTTTCTCATCAGGTTTACCAAAACCATGTAGTGCAAGGGTCTGCCTGATTGCATTCAAATTGAAACTCTTGAGGTTTGACCTCATATTAGATGGTTTTGGTAAACCTGAAGAGAAAACCGTCAGGAAAACTGATAGTGTGTATGGGGCTTCAGAGGAGAGAGCGGGGACGGGGCCAAGCCGTGCTGTGTGTGTACAAAGCGCCACTCAGCAGGAGGGAGGAGCCAGGAGTGCCAGCGGGGGACCCCAGAAAAGGGACAGGGCTGCTCTGTGCAAAATCCTTACACAGAGCAGGTAAGTACAGCATGTGTATTATTTAAAAAAAAAACATTTAGGTTTGCAATCACTTTAATACATTTCCACTATTTCCCCAACTTCTCCAAACAGCTTTTCTGAATGTAAAAAACTCTGCCACTTTTGTACAAGAGATGCTTGCCACAGTTCTTTTAGAATTGCAATCATTTGTCAAATTAACGCAAGACAGATTTGAAAAGAGTTTCCTCTTTCTAAATTCCAAGGAACGAGTTGTGTATACAGTGCATATTCCAGAAAAGAATGTTGTGTGCACAATGAAATTCTGAAATCTATCATTGTATATACATTAAATGGTAGTTTTGGTCAACATGTAAAATCATATATAGCGCTACACCCGCAGGAGTCGCTGGTTATTTGACCCTATTTCCCTCAATCACAGCATACACCAACATTTTCAGCATTCTTCCTTTGGCTCAGTCTAGGGGCTTCTTTTTGTATTAATTTTTTTATTGAAGAGCAATGAACTTGGATGGAGATTGGGAGCAAGGGATACCCTACAACTGTAAAACATGAACTTGAACAACTAATAAATCCTGGCTGTTCTGCACAACTCTCGAAATCCTTGCACAACTTTTTTGCACTCTCCCAGAAAAGTCCCATATATTCTGTAGCTGCCTGTGACCTCTTTTTTATTCACAGTCCCAAGTACCTAACTGTCGCCCCTTCTAGTATTGGGGTCTTGTACTTACTCAACCACCAGGAATATCAATTGCCTCTTGCCGATTTCCACTCCAGGCTTTTCTTAGTGATGGAGATGTAGACTCACATTGCCTCAAGGACAACTTGGGCTCTCTCCCACAGCTTCCCACCGACATATATCCTGTGATCCCTGCACTGATATGCAGCAATGATGGGCACTAATAGACTTCACTGATATACATCAATGATGGGCACTAATAGACTGTACTGATATGCGGCAATGATGGGCAATAATAGACTGTACTGATATGCGGCAATGATGGGCACTGATAGACTGCACTGATATGTGGCAATGATAGGCACTGATATGCTGCAATGATGGGCACTGATAGGCAGCACTGATATGTGGCAATTATGGACACTGATAGGCGGCACTGATATGTGGCAATGATGGGCACTGGTAGACAACAATGATGGGCACTGATAGGCGACAATGGTGGGCACTGATAGGCGGCACTGTTATGTGGCAATGATGGGCACTGATATGCGTCAATGATGGGCACTGATAGGCAACACTGACAGGCACTACTGATAAGAATGGGGGGCACTGATATAAGGGGACTGTGAGCTAATGGGGGTCTCTAAGGGAGGTGCTGCTGATCTAATCGTTGATTAGACCCCCATTAGCTCACAGTCCCCTTACATCAGCGCCCCCACCCCCTTCCTTAGGGACTTCCAGAGATCAGAGAGACCCCCTTATATCAGCGTTCTCTGCTCTCTTTAAGACATCTATTCAGATTTCCTTACCAGAGGGAGTTGCAAGCACAGAGGGAAATGTGAGAGCCGCTCTAGGGCTATTTACCTCCCACTATGCAGCGTAAACAGCAGAAAGAGTGTCCTATCAACCAATGACCACAAAGGAGATCATGGTGGTGGTGGTGGCGGATGCAAGAGGGAGAACTGAAGGCAGATAGACGCACAGCCGAAAGGAATCCTCACTGGGTTGAGGACAGCCCATTGAGTGGAACGCAGTGCTGGAGCTAGGTCCGGCACTAGCTCCATCCGCAGGAATATGGACAGATTTACTGGATGGATGGATCCAATCCACGGACAAAACTAGGGACAGACTTGGTCCGGGGACAGTATGCTCAGTACGGAGACTGTCCCCAAAAAACGGGGATGTCTGGTCACCCTAGTATACATTGAATTTTCCCGGAATAGAACGTGTATACAGTAAATATTCTGGAATAGAAGGTTGTGTATACAGTGAATATTCTGGAATAGAACATTGTGTATAGAGTGAATATTCTGGAATAAAAGGTTGCGTATACAGTGAATATTCGGGAATAGAAGGTTGCATATACTGTACAGTGAATATTCTGGAATAGAACATTGTATATACAGTGGATATTGGGAATAGAACATTGCGTATACAGTGAATATTCTGGAATAGAACGTTGCGTATACAGCAAATATTCTGGAATAGAACGTTGTATATACAGTGAATATTCTGGAATAGAACGTTGTATATACAGTAAATATTCTGGAATAGAACGTTGCGTATACAGTAAATATTCTGGAATAGAACGTTGTATATACAGTGAATATTCTGGAATAGAACGTTGTACATACAGTGAATATTCTGGAATAGAACGTTGTACATACAGTGAATATTCTGGAATAGAACGTTGCGTATACAGTGAATATTCTGGAATAGAACGTTGCGTATACAATGAATATTCTGGAATAGAACGTTGTATATACAGTGAATATTCTGGAATAGAACGTTGTACATACAGTGAATATTCTGGAATAGAACGTTGCGTATACATTGAATATTCTGGAATAGAACGTTGCGTATACAGTAAATATTCTGGAATAGAACGTTGTATATACAGTGAATATTCTGGAATAGAACGTTGTATATACAGTGAATATTCTGGAATAGAACGTTGTATATACAGTGAATATTCTGGAATAGAACGTTGCGTATACAGTGAATATTCTGGAATAGAAGGTGGTGTGTACAGCAAATATTCGGGAATAGAATGTTGCATAAACAGTGAATATTCTGGAATAGAACGTTGCGTATACAGTGAATATTCTGGAATAGAACGTTGTATATACAGTGAATATTCTGGAATAGAACGTTGCGTATACAGTGAATATTCTGGAATAGAACGTTGTATATACAGTGAATATTCTGGAATAGAACGTTGTACATACAGTGAATATTCTGGAATAGAACGTTGCGTATACAGTAAATATTCTGGAATAGAACGTTGCGTATACAGTGAATATTCTGGAATAGAACGTTGTATATACAGTGAATATTCTGGAATAGAACGTTGTATATACAGTGAATATTCTGGAATAGAACGTTGTACATACAGTGAATATTCTGGAATAGAACGTTGCGTATACAGTGAATATTCTGGAATAGAACGTTGCGTATACAGTGAATATTCTGGAATAGAACGTTGCGTATACAGTGAATATTCTGGAATAGAACGTTGCGTATACAGTGAATATTCTGGAATAGAAGGTGGTGTGTACAGCAAATATTCTGGAATAGAATGTTGCATAAACAGTGAATATTCTGGAATAGAAGGTTGTGAATGCAGTGAATATTCCAGAATGTTAATGATGACAGCAGTGAGTAGATTGGAGCACTCAGCTCTTCTCTTTGTCCTGCACATATCATGGCAGAGGGGCTGAGCTGTGGTCGTTCTACACCCCGGTGACCAGCAAAGTCACTTCCAGCAGTAAATAAGCCATCCCCGGCCTCACACTTGAACACATCTGATATTGGCAGGAGATGCAGGGACTTGGCAGGAACCTGCTCTGCCTCACTGTTCCTAGTACAGAGAACACATGAAGCCTGCTGTAAAATGGCTGCTGTGCTCCCCTGTCTGTCAGCACTGGGCAGGCGGAGAGGGGGGGGGGCTCAGTCGGTTTTCCCAGACAGGAATGACAGTCCCTCTCTTCCTCTATAAATTGTGGTGACACACAGAGGATCCCCGGCAACAGCTGTGTGCACTTCTCGAGGCTGGTCACTCGTTCATCGACCACTGTCTGTGTGTAGACAGGTGCCAAACCGCAGGGGGCCATTCACCCATTATGTACTGCCTGGACAGTTCACCCATCCTCACCTGAAAACAGTTTCCAGTTTTACAAAATAAACAAAAATCATAAAGCTATCTTGCTATTAACCCATCCATCCATATTTCCATCCATCCATCCATATTTCCATCCACCTATCTATCTATCTATCTATCTATCTATCTATCTATCTATCTATCTATCTATCTATCTATCTATCTATCTATCTATCTATCTAATCTTGTAAATATATGTATAGTTAACATATGTATACATCCATACAGATATACTGTATATTTAACTAGGGAATATTTACTCTATATGACTACCCCCTCCCTCTTTCTTTCTAAAAATGTATATATATCTATCTAACTATATATATATATATACACTACTAAGAATATAAATATACAATTATATAAATATTTTACATACATATATACATATTTAATATCCTGTGATTGCTTTATATGCATGAGTAAGAGCTCTAGTAAATATATACAGTATCTATCTATCTAATCTTGCAAATACAGTATATGTATGGTCTGTATAATACATGTACCATAAAACCTTGGATTGCGAGTAACTTAGTTTGCAAGTGTTTTACAAGATGAGCACTTTTTTTTTATAATTTTTAACTTGATAAACGAGGGAGGTCTTGCAAATATGAGTAGCGCCACATCACAACTCAGTATAAGGCTCGGTTCCCACTACTGCGACTTGGGATCTGACTTGTGAGACTCTAACTCGCATGACATGTGAAATGCCATTTTAGTCAATAAGAGCGGTCTTAATTAGCACTACTGAAGACGCTCCGACTTTAGAAAAGGTTTCTGTACTACTTCAAGCTGACTTCTATCCGACTTGTGTCCATACACTTTAATGGAAGTTGCCTCCAAGTCGGATCCTTATCTTATATTGATGCCATTTGGATCTGACATTACAGGAAGATTACCCAGGCATTCCCTGAAGTTGCTTCAAAGTTGCCTGGCAAAGTCGTGCAAACTTTGGAGGTCGTGGAAGTGTAAACCACCTTCTCTTCTCTTTTATACTCTGTAGCTCCTGAAGTGCACGTTAATTTGTTTTATTTTTACCGTACACGTTATACTGTATTTTGTATTCCTGTAATGATTTTTTTATATGTTTCCATTATTTCTTATGGAGAATTTCGCTTTGATATACGATTGCTTTGGATTACAAGCACGTTCTGGGATAAATTATGCTCGCAATCCAAGGTTTTACTTCATGTATAAATGTAAATATGTACAGGTATAGAGATATATATATTTTAAAATAGGATACATCTACTGTATATGACTACTTCTTCCCTCTACTGTATATATATATATATATATATATATATATATACATATATATATATATATATATATATATATATATATATTTCTATCTTGTTTAAACAGGATGGGGTAGATCCACAAAGAAAAGTAATTTCAAAATTCCCACGTCGTATCTTTGTTTTGAATCCTCAAAACAAGATACGACGGCATCTCGGCTAGATCCGACAGACCTACGTCTTCGTCTTTTTCGGCGTCCGCTAGGTGGCGTTCCCGTCGTAATCTGCATTGAGTATGCAAATTAGCTATCTGACGATCCAGAACGTACGACCGGCCATCGCATTTTTTTACATCATTTCCGTTCGGCTTTTTCCGGCGTATAGTTAAAGCTGCTATATGGTGGCGTACTCAATGTTAAGTATGGCCGTCGTTCCCACGTATAATTTTGAAAATGTTACGTCGTTTGCGTAAGTCGTCTGTGAATGCGGCTGGACGCCATTTACGTTCACGTCGAAACCAATGACGTCCTTGCGACGTCATTTGGAGCAATGCACCCTGGGAGTTATTACGGACGGCGCATGCGCAGTTCGTTTGGCACGGGGACGCGCTCCATTTAAATGAAACATGCCCCCTACCCGCCGAATTTGAATTCCGCGCCCTTACGCCGCGAGAGATACGCTACGCCGCCGTAACTTATGGCGCGGATTCGTTGAGGATTCAAACCAACTAAAAGTAAGTTACAGCGGCGTAGCGTATCTTAGATACGCTGTGCCCAGCGCAGATTATGTGGATCTGCCCGATATGTTTAAAGTTGATTTAGGCCATGTTAGAAATGTCTCCTTTCCTATACAACTATACATACCCTTTTATATTTAATATTGTGTGCAAAGAAGAGGTTGGGGTTTTTTTTAGCATAATTCCCAGACACTCTCTGCTACTGAGATGATATATATATAATTTCTGGGGGGCTGCTATGCAATATACATCTTTTCTGTCATAGTTTTTAAATCAAAATACAATTATTTAAATTTTTTTGCTTTTTCAGTGATAATTGTTATTAGGAATGTGCCATAAAAAGACTGGTCTATAAAATTGTTATTTTTTTTTAGTGTACAGTTAGTCACAGATGTAATCCCTATTTCCAGGACTAATATCCCGAAACCACAAAGTTTATTTATCACAAATCTCCGTAGAGAAAGAGTTGATGTATTCCATTTTTATTGCAGCACAGAGCTCTTTACAACTATCACAGTGTTGAAGAACAAAGTAAAACAATGTAGAAGCCACTTTTAAAAAAAATATTTAACAATGGAACATGAGTGGTTTTTGCCTTTCTAAATCTTCGGCTTTGTAAAAGTTAAAAGCTTTCACTGCTTGAGTACCATAGACAAATATTTACGATGGGCCACATTTACGATGAGTTTTGTATTAAAATATACCATTTATCCAGACATTGACACACTGCCTGACTGCATACTCCCATAGGTGGACTTCTGTATGTTGGAGAAATTTTTTTTTTTGCAGATTAACTTTGAATGGAATTGTAAAAAAGTAAAAAATGTATTGGATGCCTGAAACAAAAACAAGTTTTCTTGGTCAGACCTGGCAGTATAAAACTATGAATGTTTTGGTAAGTATTCCTTTTCTTTTATTGAATGCTAAGGAGGAATTTTGCTGACCATTCACCAGTAAACCTTGTGTTCAGTACGATTTAAGACATTTTCTGTTCTCAGAATGATTTCCATACACTATGGAGACACAAGGGTATTAATCTTTTGTAATCTTTCGCTAATATTTTTCATCACATAATTTTCTGAACAGGCGGTTTCAGAATCTTTTTTCTGCTTCAAATATTCATACAGGAGAAGTACATTTTTTTGTTTGATGTGTAAAAATGCATGTTTTTTTGGTACTTCAGTCTCTTGCTATGACCATGCCCAAAAGATTATAACAGAATTGGAACCTTCTGAATATTGCAGACTGGACCATCTGTGACGACTGTTACTACATTTACTGGTTCTATTTTTTTGTTATCTGGAACTTCATGACTGAAATGTAATAAGTTTTATTAAAATAAACGTATATGGCATGCAATTTCATGTTGTCTTAGTACCAACATCCCTGTAATTGTAATTCTAGAAATCAAGAAAAGCTAGACTTTTATGGTAAAAAAGAAATGTGGTCATAAGTTGAAACATTTCATATAAATGTACTCTATATTTTAAATAATTAAAGATTGTACATCATTGAAAACTTTGCGCCCACCTATATCATTCTCACAGAAATCCATCCATATCGCCTGTAACAAAGAGATGTTAATAGTAGATGGAACCCCCTTGTTTAACAGCATGTACTTAAGCACAGTTTATAAAACAAAAGCCATGTTTTTTCTTTTAGAACTTTTTAAAATTCTGCATTCTTTCTGCATCTTACAATTCCTTGCTCCATACAGAAATAAATAAAATAAAAAAAAACATGTTACCTTAATACCCAAATTCTCTTTTCTTGGTAAAAAATTGTATTAAAAAGGACCTACATTTTTTCTGGTGTTCTTGGTATTTCATTCTTATTGTAATTTTAAGAGGAAAGGACTTTTTTGGAGAGTGGCAGATGATCAATTTGCCTTTCATTTAGAGCTTTTTCACTGCTGAAAACATGTTAGAAAATAAGATTGAAAGGAAGCTTAACTGGGGTGTGCCCAGGTTTAAACACAATCCAATCTGATTGTATAATATCAGCAAAAACCTTGTTGAATATTCCTACAGCTATGTAGTGTGAGGGCAGGGTTGCCAACTCCCTACAATTTCTTTTAAATGTTTTCATTTTCAAACTTGCTTACATTTTTTACTGTCAGTCTCAAATATAACAGAAACACCTCATGCAAACTAAAACAATCATTATTATTAATATTATTATTATACAGGATTTATATTGCGCCAACAGTTTGTGTTGTGCTTTACAATATAAAGGGAGTACAATTATAATACAATAAAAGAGGTTTAGGAGGGCTTTTGAACAGTTTAAACACTATATACACAACAAGTTATCTAATTTGTTTTAAAGTTAAAAAGTCAAACAGTGTGTGTGACAAAAAAATGAGTTTGGCTAAAGCTGGCCATACACCAGTAGAATTTATAACAATTGTACAAAAATTCGGAAAAAATCTTTCTTGATAGTACCATTATGGACTGCACACATTTTGTTTAAAAACCCTAAATATTTTTGCTCAATTGCCTTGACAAAGTTTCAAATTCTATGTTTGATTTCTAGACGCACATGCGCATTACAATATATATTCGATTTCTCCAAAAAAACTAATTTATAGTTAGAATTAAATTTAGATAAGAAAAAAAAAATAGAAAATGTTCCCTTGATTATCCTTGTCACTATAGTAAAAAATAATCATCAATTTGACCCCATTAGCTATTATAAATTGAACGAACATTCTGAAAGCTATATATTTTTTTTATTATTGTGTATGGACAGCCTAAATGGTTAATTGGATAAGTTGTACTTTATACTTAACTATCATGCCGCGTACATATTTTTTTAATTGGTCATTAAAAAACGACCATGTGTAGGCTCCAGAAATTTTTTCTTGACGTGAAAATTTTTCATAAAAAAATTAGAACATGCTCTAATTTTTCTCGTCGTTTTTCACGTCGTTGTTTTTCACGTTGTGAAAAACGGTCATGTGTAGGCTTTAACGACGGGAAAAAAACGTGCATGTTTAGAAGCAAGCTATGAGACAGGAGCACTTGTATTTGTATTCATCACGCTGTAAACGATTGAAAAGCACGAAGACTGAAAAGCGCGAATCGTCTCTCACCAAACTTTTAATAACACGAAATCAGCAAAAGCAGCCCAAAGGGTGGCGCCATCTGAATGGAACTTCCCCTTTATAGTGCCGTTGTACGTGTTGTACGTCACCGCGCTTTGCTTGAGCATTTTTTTCACGATCGTGTGTATGCAAGTCAGGCTTGACAAGAATCACGTCGAGAAAAACTTAGTTTTTCCCGTTACATGAAAAATGGTTGTGTGTACGCGGCTTCAGTAGTGAACCACAAGGAGAAATATGATATTCTCGCTAAAGCGTTGCCAACATCCCAGACATTTAGGAAAAAACCCTAACAAAGGGGCACAAGTACCCCCCGGTACAATGGGACTTTATGGGTGAACAAAAAGAAAATCATGTATCATAAATTATCATTTATTTAGAAACATTAAAAAAAAAACACATATGTGTAATGTCAAACATATGAACGGTTTCTACAGTACATTTATATGAAAAAGGCAAAATTGTGCTCAAATGAGCTGTTAAAAATTCCGGTGAAAGTAATTTTTCTTCTTTAGCCTAACATGTTTCAGGAAATGTATCCCTTCCTCAGAGGCATTGTAGGAGAAGGTACTTAAGGCCCGTACACACGATAAGAAAATTGTAGGAAAGTGTCCGTGAGACGAATGATTGGCTGACTTTCTGATCGTTCGTATAGTGCTTTCAACAGCCAATTCCAACTGCTCAGACGACAAAATGTGAAGGTGCAGGCTAGAAATTTTTATCGTACGTGAACACAATGTCTAAGTTATTTTTAATTAGTACAGTTTCATCCAAAAAAAAAAAATGGAAGAGCAAGACTATGCATGCTCGAAAACTGAAAAATACATTACAATACAATTCAACACATTACATCACTTTCGAAGTTGTATTCTGTCATACGAGAATTTTCGTAAGTTGAGTAACCTCTTAATTTCGCTATGAAACTAGCATGCAAAAAAAAAACGGATGATCATTTGTCCAATATTCTCATTGTGTGTACAAGAACTGTTTTCTATCTGATATTTTACTCTTCTGGTATTCTTTGTATATATATTTATAATTATGTTTAATTTTTATGTAGCGCCGTGGCCCTGTGAGATACGAGATTTTGTTCTACTGTATGTCCTCACGAGTAGTAGAATGACAATAAAGCTTGACTTGATTTTTTCTTCTTGGTGCACTAATTGTCATACCTGGGAACTTGTAGAGGTTAGTGAGCCTGAAATTTGGGGAAGGATGAGGGCAATAGTGGCACACACAGCATGCTGCATCAGCTTTGGGCAGTGTTTCTCAACTCCACTCTTCAAGGCGACCCAACAGGTTATGTTTTCAGGCTTTTCATTATTTTGCACAGGTAATTTGATCAGTTACACTGTCTTAGTAATTACCACAGCCATTTCATCTGAGGGAAATCCTGAAAACATGACCTGTTGGGGTGCCTTGAGGACTGGAGTTGAGAAACACTGGCTTAGGGGATATGAGTTGCACTAAATAGAGGCAATAGTTAACCAGAAGAGCACATAGGCAGAATATGGGGCTTGTAGTGGCAGATGATTAAAAATGCCACAGCTTTAATGGTGTCAGTGTGAGGTATAAATTGGCAAGAGACGGTGTTCACATTAAAGACAATGGGACCACAGGCATCATGCATAAAACCAATCGTGCATAGAGGAATAAAAGAGACCAACAGCAGAAACTCCTTGCAAAATATTTATTTATAATAAAATATATAATCATTTGGAAAATAATTTGGCCACGGCCTGATTCATTGGTTTTAATCAATTAATACAGATAATATACCATACTTGAAAATCATAAATTGCATATCACTCAATCAATTAATTCTCCATCACCAAACCCCAGCTCAGCCACTGAGACTCGAGCTGATTTATCATCAAATTCTTAATTCTCCCCTTAGGCGACCTGCCTGAGGGAGCCACCACATGATTCGGCTGCGATGGGAAAGGGGGGGTAGGGCGGGGAGCTCCTCCTGCTGCAGATTCCTGGTCACCGGCACCTGACCCAGGCAGCAACGGATCCTTATATAGGCCAGAACCGGCTCCAGAACCTTCTAACTAGCCACCTGACCCTAACTGACCAATCACTGCCCTAGGCTACCAAGCTTCCAGAACTCTCCCTAAGCAGCTGATCATAATTAACCAGCACCTGTCCTGCTATTAACCCCATAACTACACCTAACTACCTGACCTAAAATAACCTTACTACCTTAAAACCCACCTAACATAAACTTTAGACCTAATACCTACAGTACATGCCCCTGCCGTGGACCCAGGAGGAAAGGAAAGCCTAAACGACTACTCTCTTTCCTTTCCCATTCTTATAGACAAGTTAGTCATGCAAACATTGTAGATAATACTGTATATTTATATATACACACTATATTGTCAAAAGTATTGTGACACCTGCCTTTACACACACATCAGTCTTCGTCCGTAGGGTTCAATATTGAATTGGCCCACCATTTGCAGCTATAACAGCTTCAACTCTTCTGGGAAGGCTGTCCACAAGGTTTAGAAGTGTGTCTATGGGAATGTTTGAACATTATTTCAGAAACGCTTTTGTGAGTTTGGCATTGATGTTTGACTAGAAAGCCTGGCTCGCAGTATCCACCCTAATTCATCACAAAGGTGTTCTATCAGGTTGAGGTCAGGACTCTGTGCAGGCCAGTCAAGTTCCTTCACCCCAAACTTGCTCATCCATGTCTTTATGGATTTTGCTTTGTGCACTGGTCCAAATCATTTAGTTGAGGGGGATTATGGTGTGGGGTTGTTTTTCAGGGGTTGGGCTTGGCCCCTTAGTTTCATTAAAGGAAACTCTTAAGGCGTCAGCATAACAAGACATTTTGGACAATTTCATTCTCCCAACTTTGGGGATGGTCCCTTCCTGTTCCAACATGACTGCAGACCAGCGCACAAAGCAATAAAGACATGGATGAGCGCATTTGGGGTGGAGGATATGTGAAGTGTACCTAACACTGCATACACCTGCAAGAAGACAAGCCCTTCCAAGAAAGGTCACAAGGAATCCTGTTGGGAGATCTGGAATGGTTGAGGGATCAAAAAGAAATGCAGGGGCCCATACACTTCTCCAGTTAGTGATAGTCTGATTAGAATGGCTTCTTTATAATGTGCATTGATTACTGAAGCAGAACCGTCCCAAACCAATAAACCACCCCCAGATTGGAGGATGCCCTTCAATGCCTCTGAGGCCCCGTACACACGGCCGGATCTACCCGCTGAAACTGGTCCGACGGACCAGTTCCAGCGGACAGATCCGGTTCATGTGTAGGCCCGAGCGGACAATTGTCCGGCAGATCGGACAGTTTCCAGCGGATAAAAATTTCTTAGCATGCTAAGAAATCTGTCCGCTGGAAAGATGTCCGTCGGATGTGTTCGGTCATCTGTACAGACTCACCGGACACGTCCGACCGACCGCCATCCCTCGCATGCGTCGTACTGATTCGACGCATGCGTAGAAGCATTGAACTTCCAGGGCCGTCATCGTCACGGCGACGGCGTGGCCACGTCGTGACACGTCACCGCGTTTGTTTTCCGCGGGGATTTTGGTCTGATGGTGTGTACAGCCATCAGACCAAAATGCAGCAGCGGACATGTCCGATGGAAACGGTCCGGCGGACCGTTTTCATCGGATAATCCGTCCGTGTGTACGAGGCCTGAGAGGCCAAATGGTTCAGCATGCTGGATTTAAGGAGCAAGTACCACTAGATACCCATGTCTCTTGAAGACAGAAAGAAGACCGCCTTCGTATGTCCGCTTGGGTTTTATGAATTTGACAGTATGCCTAAAAGCTTGACGGAGGCCTTTGTGACCTTTGAATGGCTGATGGACGCTAGATAGTAGAAGAGCCCAGGCAATGACTGCAGTTGTTGCAGTCACCTTAATCTACTCTGCCTACATTATACATTATACATCCTATATGTATACTGTACATATATACCTCATATTGTGGAAAGTGTTTATTACTTGAACGTAAGGAACATGTGTCTGTCCAGCATGACAAAACCACGCTTTATCATAACCCAGCAGGGATAGTATTTATCAGTTATTGTCTTGTCAAACCAGCAGCCCCAAACCTGCCCTCCAACACAACTGAAGAGTAATACAAACCAGACACATTGGTGTTATATATCTATTATAGACTTTTCAGATTGAATTTGTGTCCTTAAGTGGAAACATGTTTTATAAAGAAGCTGTAAAATTTATACTGGCCCTCTGTGTAGAGTTATAAAACTTTTCTACCCCAAAGCATTAAAAGTAGTAGATCTTCATCCTGGTATGTATGTTTGACAGCAACTGTTTGGCTACACATGTGATTTACCATCATGCCTCTTTTATCTCTGGTCACTTTCTATTATCCTAACACATACAATCCAATAATAGCATGATGTAAAGATTGAATAGCTCTCCCGGCACAGACCATTTAAAAGCTAATTTACTCCAGGAGCATTTTTTTTTTTTGCTGGCTGTGTTCTTTTCATATACTCAGGTTCAGCTGATGTTTTCTATTTTTGTAGGCTAAACTCCAGACAAATAGCGAAAATACACAGATCAAACACATATATTTACCTGCTATCAGATTTGTATTTCTCTCCATTTATGTCTGAGATTTACACACTTCTGCTACACAGCACAGCCAAGTACATGACACCAGAGTAGCAGCAGACTGATACAGTCATCCCTCTGCTCGCTCTGCTCTCTGTAACCATCTGCATGTTTCCTATCAACACATTCTAGGCAGCATACTGCCTCTTGTCTCTTGTTTTCAGCCAAGGAAGCTGCCATCTTTGCTTTTTTTATTTTCTTTTTTTACACACACATAAAGAGGTGACACAAAAATGTGCAACGGGTGTACACAAGCCTTCTAAAATCAGAGGGCCTTGTCCTGAATCCCCCGGGGCATTAGGATCCAGATGGGGACAAGGGTACTTTACACTTGGTCCATCTGGGACCCCTTTCTCTGGAGGGTCTGAAAACAGACCCAACCAAGTACCTGATAACATAATGTGCTCTCTGCTTGTGCTGCACTGTTCTTGGTTACATTGTTCCCAGCTTTCTTGGAAGTCTACAGTTTTTTTTCCTACTGTGTTATGGAGAAGAGGAGAGGGGGGCAGGTTACACTCTATCCTAGAGTGATAATAGGGGAGATTTACTAAAACTGGAGCACTCAGAAACGTGTGCAAAGTTGCATGGCAGCCAATCAGTTCCTAATTTCAGCTTGTTCAGTTAAAGTGGTTGTAAAGTCTTGTTTTTGCACAGAGCAGCCCGGGTCCTCCTTTTCTCTGCCCCTCTTCACTGCTCCTGGCCCCTCCCCCTTATCAAGCGATCCCACATTCAGCAGCTTCCTATGGGAGCACCCAAGCAGAGTCACAGCTTCGAGTGTCCATTCAGACATGGAGCCCCGACCCGGCCCTGCTCCCTCTCTCCCCCGATTGGCTGACTTTGATTGACAGCTGCAGGAGCCAATGGCACTGCTGCTGTGTCACAGCCAATCAGGAGGAGTATCCCGGATGGCTTAGATGTGTGGACATCGCTGGAGAGAGCTGGCGCTCAGGTAAGTAATTAGGGGGTGGTGGGGTGACTGCTACACACAAACGTTTTTTTTTTATCTTAATGCATAGAATGCATTAAGATAAAAAAAAAAAAACTTCTGCCTTTACAACTCCTTAAAGCTTTGATTGGCTTCTATGCAGAGCTGCACCAGATTTTGCACTCTCCAGTTTTAGTAAATCAACCCCAATGCTGCTCGTAGTACAGGAAGTGTGTCGTTAGCAGGATCACCAGATAAAAATAAAGGGGAAATTCAGCCAACTCGTGGCATACTGCAATATATTACATTTTTGTTCTTGGTGTGAACCTCAATGAGGAGAAATACATTTCCCCATACACTGCATAGCAACCAACTCATCCAACTACTTTTATCTCTGATCATAAAAAATATATTATTAATTGTGAAATACTATTGATTTGATGGTTTCATGGAACAACCAGAGTATTGCCAGTGTTAGCTTAGTTATTCCCTATAAACATTTTAGAACATTAAAACTTTTCTGTAAAATCCCTTTAGAAAAGAAGCATTTGGAGAAGTATTGCTTGAACAAAGAACAGCTCTTTCTGTGACTTTTCCCGGGAAACATCTTCCCATGTAATCCCTAGATTTAGAAGGTGTTCAATAATCAGGCTTGTCAAAAAAAAAAAAAACAGCCAAAGCCCACGACAGAGCAATATACAGCACAATATGGGACCTCCAAAGACATTCCTATAAATTCTGGGCCCACAGAGGTTGCAGTACCTATCCCTCGTCTGACCACTATTTTTCGAGCGGATTAATAGTGAGATTGGAGTCTGTTCTGTGTACATATTCATTGTTCTCTCTGCTTCCACTTCAAGTTATGGTCACATAGAGAACCTGGCCATCTTCCCGTGAACGTTTCATAGACGACGTCACTTCCTCAGTGACTGGCTGAACCGTATGTACATGCCAGGAACATTCAAAAGGGTTAACCCTCACAGTGCTGGAAGCTCCACGGCTGCAGCGGACGTTTCTTGCAGACCTTGCCCAAGTTCTCTCAGAGCACATTATCAGCCTTAGTTTTTAAAACACTTCCCCCATGCCAGCAGCCTAGAGTCTCCTCCTTTTTCCCCTACAATAATCAAACAGTTCTGTGAATTTAGAGCAATCTTTAAATATTTAACATGTCACTAATTGTGGCCTTTTTTCAAAGAGCTTTAATAATTAAAAGGCATTATTTAGACAAATCTAGCTGCAGGGTAGAAGTTCATTACAGCACATTGTAATTATGCATCTATGTAAGTAAACACTGAAAGTTATAGTCCTATTAGCAATTAACAATTACAGCTGTGCTTGTCCTATCCCAGGAATTGCTGGCTTTAAAGGGACACATTCACCAAAATATATCTTATATCTGCAGGTTCATTTTTTGAACATTCTGATCAGCACACAGTCTATTCACTCTTGCTCCAGCTTTCTAACTGAAAACCTGTACAGAAGAGGTAGGGGCAGAGAGCTGGAGTCTGCAAGAGCCTGGCATTGCACCCACAATCTGCTGATCAGGGGTGCAATGCTTTGCATGCTTTTGTAGGAGAAAAAAAAAATATGTTTTTCTTTCTCCTGAAAAAAATAACCACTTGCCTACTGGGCTAATTCTGACATTTCTCTCATATACAGTGCCTTGAAAAAGTATTCATACCCCTTGACATTTTCCACATTTTGTCATGTTACAACCAAAAATGTAAATGTATTTTACTGGGATTTTATGTGATAGACCAGGGGTGCCCAACCTTTTGAAGAGCGAGGGCCACTTAAGCGACTTGGTAACCGGTCGTTAGCCACAGTGAGCGGAGCAGGCGGATGTCAGGTCTGTGTCTGCTCTGTATATGCATAGCGGACACAGCCCACTATACTCTTTTTTTAATTACATTTTTTAGCGAATTGGATTGGAGGTAGGACACAAGTCGGTTTATATCTGCCATTCCTTAGAGGTGAATGGAGGGTCCAATTGGGTCAGACTGACCGTGTGAAAGGGGCCCAAGGCTGCAGTTTACCCACACCACTGGTGCAACACAGTGTACCTTTGGCTTTCCTGCACTTTTCAATAGACTTCTATTATATTCTGCAGGTTTGGTGCACTTTCAGAAAGCTGACCAAACTCGCAGGTAATAACAGAAGTCTATGGCTCAGTGCAGGTAACCCGCAGGTACACTGATCTGCACCTGTGGATCAGTTTGAAAGCAGCCAAGTAACCACTGCAGAACAGATATGCCCATATATACACTGTGATTTTAGTAATAAACAGATCTTTAATAACAGTATTCTATTCTATTTTATCCCAGAGCAAGAGGTCACGAGCCACATCAGTGGGCTCCGCGGGCCACATGTGTGTAATTTAATCTCAGTATAAATACAGCTGTTCTGTGCAGCCCTCCGAGGTTTGTTAGAGAGCCTTAGTGAACAAGCAGCACGACCAATGAACACACCAGACAGGTCGGGGATAAAATATGGCCAAAAGTATGTGGACACACTACCATCATATCTTCTATATGGCCAAAAGTATGTGGAAACTCTCCAAATTATTGAGTGGTTAGTGGCCAAATCATCCAGGCCCACAGCAGTTTGCAGCTCCCTCCTGGGGTTTAGAACGATCTGGTTAACACAGGGTTTTATTTAACACCCTAACGGTGATGGCCACTTACCAGGAGAATGTTAATTTATAGTTGGGGTTAAAGCTGGCTTTACAGGTGTATCTCAAAAAATTTGAATATCTTTAAAAATTGTATTTATTTCATTAATTCAATTCAAAATATGAAACATTGATGTGATATATTTCAGACATTTATTTATTTTATTTTGATGATTATGGCTTACAGCTAGTGAAAACCCAAAATTCAGTATCTCAAAAAATTTGAATATTACATATGACCAATATAAAAAGGATTTTTAATGCAGAAATGTTGGTTTACTGAAAAGTATGTCCATGTACAGTGTAGTATGCACTGAATACTTGGCCGGGGCTCCTTTTGCATGAATTATTGCATCAATGGCATGGAGACGATCAGCCTGTGTCACTGCTGAGATGTTATGGAAGCCCAGGTTGCTTGATAATGGCCTTCAGCTCATCTGCATTGTTGGGTTTGGTGTCTCTCATTTTCCTCTTGACAATACCCCACAGATGCTCTGTGGGGTATGTGCGAGTTTGGGTCCGGTGAGTTTGCTGGCCAATCAAGCACAGTGATACCTTGATCATTAAACCTGGTCAGCAGAGGGAAGCATGAAGTGCTTCCACAGTCCGTGATGATTTGGGGAGCCATGTCATCTGCTGGTGTTGGTCCACTGTGTTTTATCAAGTTCAAAATCAGCGCAGCCCTCTACCAGGAAATTCTAGAGAACTTCTTGCTTCCCTCTGCTGACCAGCTTTATGGAGATGCTGATTTTATTTTTCAGCAGGACTTGGTACCTTCCCACACTGCCAAAAGTACCAATACCCGGTTTAATGATCACGGTATCACTGTGCTTGATTGGCCAGCAAATTCGCCTCAACTAAACCTCATAGAGAATTTGTGGGGCGTTGTCAAGAGGAAGATGAGAGACACCAAACCCAACAATGCAGATGAGGTGAAGGCCGCTATCAAAGCAACCTGGACTTCCATAACACCTCAGTAGTGCAACAGGCTGATTGTCTCCATGCCACGCCGCATTGATGAAGCAGTGAGTGCATACTATACTGTACATTGACATACTTTTCAGTAAATTAACATTTCTGTAATAAAAATCCTTTTTTTATTGGTCTTATGTAATATTAAAATTTTCTGAGTACTGAATTTGGGGTGTTTACTAGCTGTAAGCCATAATCATCCAAATTAAAAAAAAAAAAATTCTTTAAATATATCAAAAGAAAATATGGAAACTGCGCTATAAACCAACATGTAAATAGAAACTGTGGAGAGTATCTTAAATAAAAAAATATGAATAACACATTAATAAGTGCATAAGTGTGAATATAAAGCATATAATTTTATGACATAGAAGTCTAATTGCCAACAATGAAATGGCAGCAAAAAGGAAAAAAAGTCCTAATATGTGTCAAACCAAAATGAGTCCCCAATAGTAAGAACGTGAAGAGAAGTCTATGATGACACCAATATCAAACGTGCCCCTACACAAGATGTACAAGCCTGCTTACCAGAACGCAGGCTATATAAGCCTGGAAATCAACCACACTCTCAGCTGGCATAGGTCGTACGACAGGGAGATGAACACTGGAAATCCGAACGGATGCAGACCGGTCAACTCAATCTCAGCTGCTGGAGGGTGAATGGAAGTAATCCGAGCGAGTGGAAACAACGGGAACCACGCCTCGATGTGACTTTGAGACGACGGAACCACAACAATACGATCAAACAGAATCTCCAAATAGGGATAACCATATTGGAGAACTGTAAGATACAAAAAATATATAAATCAACTAAATTAGGACTAGAGAATTTGAAATTACTAGCTAAGATGTGGTTACACAGGCTGGAAATACACCAGTCTATGGTACCCATAAAGGGAGAAATTGCACCTCTACTGGCTAAATAGGAGAATGCAATTGAATGGAACTCCAAAATATTATAAAAAATTATAAATTATATATATACACCTAGAGATTAATAAGATGACATAATAATCGATAAGGTGTAAAATAGAAAAACATAAAATGTAAAAAATTGTATACATGAATAAAAATGAAAACAAAAATATATATGTACCAATGCATATAAGCTTATGCATGATATATGTGTAACAATTAGTAGCGAAGTCCCAAAGTCACACCAAGTGTACATCAATAGGAGGAGAGATGTAAGAATAAAATAATAATAATAATTATTACATTATCAATCAATAGTAAATAATCACGAGTTATCAATGAATGCGTTAAGGTCAACCTCAACATTTAGGCCAAATGGAGTAAAACACTTTTGTGGATCCAGGCCATTTCTAGCCTGGATACTACGCACCATTGAGTCACCTCTCCACTGTGGAGCATATTTGTCTATCCCTAGAAAGATGGTTTTATCTGGGTTTTTGTCATGGGCCTCCAAATAGTGCCGAGAGACTGAGTGTTTTGGAAAGCCTGTGAGGATGTTAGTTATGTGCTCGTTTAGTCTCACACGCAAGGGTCGTTTAGTTCTGCTCACGTATTGAAGCCCGCAAGGGCATTGGAGCAGATAGATGACTCTTTCGGTGGAGCACGTAATGAAAGACTTTATTTCAAACTCAAGTACAGTGCTAGAGGAGATGAATTTGTGAGTACGTCTGTGGTTACATCCACTTAATGTACATACTCTACGTTTTCTACATTGATAAAACCCTGTGATATACTCAAAAAAACCTCTCTTGATAGGGGGGGGGATCCAAAATATTTGGTGCCACTTTCTAATAGATGGAGCTCCCTTAAAAATGACCTGTGGCCTATCTGGAAGTGCGGGTTTAAGGATGGGTCATTAGTAAGGATATGCCAATGTTTCCCTAATGCGGCGTACACACGATAATTTTTCGGGTTGTAAAAAACAACGTTTTTTAAAAATGTCATTTAAAACGACCGTGTGTGGGCTTCAGAGCATTTTTCGGGTTCTGAAAAACGACAAAAAAAAAAATTCGAACATGCTCTATTTTTTCACAACATTTTAAACAATGTCGTTTGTCGTTTTAATAAAGAGATCCAATGCCTCACGGTCGCCATCCCATAGGAGGAGGATGTCGTCGATGTATCTGCCCCACAACACCACCTCTGTTCGTCGCTGGGCATAGACAACATCCTCCTCCCATAGAGCCATAAAAAGGTTCGCCAGACTGGGGGCATATTTAGCCCACATTGCAACTCCTCTCGCCTGTCTGTAAAACTGGTTATTGAACCAAAAATAGCTCCGTGAGGCCGCAAAGGAAAGCAACTCCATAATAAACATAATCTGCTCATCATAGAGAACTGAATCCCGCCTTAAAAAGCATTCTACCGCAAACAGACCTAAAGCATGCAGAATCACTGTGTATAAGGATGTGACATCCGCCTTTACTAACCACATCCCTGCTTTAGGGGTGAGGCCTGCCAGTATGTTAATAACATGGCGGGAATCTTTTATATATGATGGCATCTTATTGATTAACGGTTGTAAGTGGAAATCAATATATTTGCCCACCCCGAAGTGATGGAATCTAGGCCACTAATGATAGGGCGTCCCGGGGGGCAGGTAGGATGTTTATGTATTTGTGGCAGGTAATAAATTACCGGAGTGCGTGGTGCTATAGGTATCAAAAAATCTTTTTCTTTCCTATTGAGAATGCCTTGTTGAAAACCTCTATGTACTAAATTCTCCAATTCAGTTTTATATTGAGTTTTAGGATCCGATGGAAGGGGGGTATAAGTATCTCGATCACCTAAAATGTTATACATTTCTGATAGGTAGTCACATTTATTGAGTCACCTCGCCCAGCAGCCAATAGGGGCCCGTGCCCGGCAGGCGCGATCGCCGCTGGGCACACGCGATCGCTCGTTACAGAGTGAGGACCGGGAGCTGTCCCGTCAGGGAGAGAAATGCTGATCTTCTGTTCATAAAATGTATGAATGTATGAACAGAAGATCAGTCATTTCCCCATGTTAGTCCACCCCCCCCCCTACAGCTAGAACACACCCAGGGAACATACTTAACCCATTTCCCGCCCCTAGTATTAACCCCTTCACAGCCAGTGGCATTTTTTTAGTAATCCAATGCATTTTTATAGCACTGATCGCTATAAAAATGCCAATGGTCCCAAAAATGTGTCAAAAGTGTCCGAAGTGTCCACCATAATGTCGCAGCACCGAAAAAAAATCGCTGATCGCCGCCATTACTAGTAAAAAAAAAAATATTAATAAAAATGCCATAAAAATACCCCCTATTTTGTAAACGCTATAACTTTTGTGCAAACCAATCAATAAACGCTTATTGCAATTTTTTTTTACGAAAAATATGTAGAAGAATACGTATCGGCCTAAACTGAGGAAAAAATATGTTTTTTTTATATATATTTTTGGGGGATATTTATTATAGCAAAAAGTAAAAAATATTCATTTTTTATAAAATTGTCGCTCTATTTTTGTTTATAGCGCAAAAACTAAAAACCACAGAGGTGATCAAATACCACCAAAAGAAAGCTCTATTTGTGAGGAAAAGGGGACGCCAATTTTGTTTGGGAGCCATGTCGCACAACCTCGCAATTGTCAGTTAAAGCGACACAGTGCCGAATCGCAAAAAGTGCTCTGGTCTTTGACCAGCAATATGGTCCGGGGGTTAAGTGGTTAAGGGGCCCATCTCTATCACTAAGAGGGAAGAAATTATTGGACGTATTGATGTTATAGTCATAATCCGTCATATGATCTCGAACCCCCAAAGGTTCAAAATGGTAGGGGCCTGATCTCAGTCTTTCAAAAGAATCAGGACCACAACCATAATGAGAAGCATATGACTGATTAGAATTCATCCCTTGGTTATGTGAACGTGGGGGTGGGGGTACGCCATTATATCCATTATTATGGTTATATAGAAGAAGGGGCCGATCATGACTGGGTCCTGGATGTTGATTACAAAAATTACCACCCCTACCACCACCCGACCCATGACCCAATCTACGGGGGCGCCGTTGGGATAAAGGTGGATATCCCGGTGGGGGTCCTTCTCTCCGGGTACCAGACCTATATGGAGAGAGGTGAGACCCTCGGTCTCCCTTTAGTTGGTGGGCCGCTAGGTCCCATATTAGAGTTATTACTTCTATTTTGGTGTGAACCTGTAGGAGGGGGAGGGGCCCTAGTTTCATTAGGGGGTGTCGTCACCTCCATTGCTGTATTGACCTGTTCGGCTAGAATATATCACTCTGTGTGTAACTCAACTACAGTATCTCACCCCTCAAAGTTTTGTAAATATTTTATTATATCTTTTCATGTGACAACACTGAAGAAATTAAACTTTGCTACAATGTAAAGTAGTGAGTGTACAGCTTGTATAACAGTGTAAATTTACCGTCCCCTCAAAATAACTCAACACACAGCCATTCATGTATAAACCACTGGCAACAAAAGTGAGTACACCCCTAAGTGAAAATGTCCATATTGGGCTCAAAGTGTAAATATTGTGTAAATAAAATATTTACCAAAATATGAGGGATGTACTCACTTTTGTGAGATACTGTATATAAAATATATGGGTTTCACTTATTGAATTACTGCAATAAATGAACTCTTTGATGATATTTACATTTTTTGAGATATATATATATGTATATGGATCAAAATGTGGCCACTTCAGCAGGGACCGGCCGAATTTCAATCCGTGTATGGGCTAAATAGGCTAGTTGGTTGTACAAACAGCCTGTTGGGATTTTTCCAAATGATCAGTGCCGCTGGCAACGCTGATCATTGTATTCTGCCAGCGGGGAAAGCTGCCCGCCTGCAGAATAAAATAGCTTGGTTGGAGTGATTCTCCCATCCACATCAAATGTGAGGATGAGGGAATCGTCAAATTTTTTTTTGTTCAATTTACTGATTGAATGAAAAATAAATGAATCATGTATGGCCTACTTAAAGGGGTGGTAAAGGTTTGTTTTTTATTTTCTAAATAGGTTCCTTTAAGCTAGTGCATTGTTGGTTCACTTACCCTTTCCTTCGATTTCACTTCTAAATGTTTTTTTTTCTTTGTCTGAATTTCACACTTCCTGTTCCTCCTCAGTAAGCTGTTCAGGCTGACTAACCCCCAGCCAGAATGGCTCGGATGATGGGGCAAGCTTACTGAGGAGAAACAGGAAGTGAGAAATCCAGACATTTAGAAGGGAAATAGAAGGAAAAGGTAATTGAACCAACAATGCACTAGCTTAAAGGAACCTATTTAGAAAATAAAAAACAAATCTTTACAACCCCTTTAAGGATTCAAATTTTAGACTAACCTAATGACTATGTTACAAGTAACAAAAGATTTTGGTCAGGTATGACATATGACAAAAATCTCTACTATTTTAAAAGCATGACATTTTTTTTCTATTACATTTATTTACTTTTACTTTATTACTTCAGATATGTCTATCTATCTATCTATCTATCTATCTATCTATCTATCTATCTATCTATCTATCTATCTATCTACCTACCTACCTACCTACCTACCTATCTATCTATCTATCTATCTATCTATCTATCTATCTATCTATCTATCTATCTACCTACCTACCTACCTACCTATCTATCTATCTATCTATCTATCTATCTATCTATCTATCTATCTATCTATCTATCTATCTATCTACCTACCTATCTATCTATCTATCTATCTATCTATCTATCTATCTATCTATCTATCTATCTATCTATCTATCTGTCTGTCTATGGGGTTTATTTACTAAAGCTGGAGAGTACACAATCAGGCTCACTTCTGCATAGAAACCAATCAGCTTCTAACCTCAGCTTCATTTAAGCTTTTGCAATAAAACCTAGGAGCTGATTGGCTTCTATACAGAAGTGAGCCTGATTTTGCATTCTTAGGCTTTAGTAAATAAACCCCAATGTGTCTATATCTCTGTTGGTATATTTATGCAGAAACAAACTATTTATTTTTTGTTAAACAAAAACTTTCTTTGCTTCTACAAAAATTCAATATTATCAGATGTTGTCGCAAATTGATTTCTACTTCTATCATTGAGTCTTCTATATGTTATCACCTTTTCCCTTTTGTATTAATTTAAGGCTGAGAACATATGGTATAATCCCTTTTATAGGATTAGGTTGGCACATACTATTATGTGAAGGGTAAAGGTCAGAAGCTCTACAAGTGATGTGTTAAAAAGAACAGCTTCTGCTCGCTCTGCCGACAGATCTCTATTTTAATGCAGATCTAATTAGGTGAAAAATAACCGGCATATTGCCTACTGCTTGCTGCAAAATAAATCCACCTCTGTTATTCTATTTCCTTGTCAGCATACTTTACACTTATTGGACTGTTTTCTGTCAGTTTATAGTAAATAGCAGGCTGAGCAAATACCAGGGAGGTGCAACATGAAAATATGACGGCACTATCAAACTAATACAGTGCTAAACAAGAAAGTGCTTGTGCAAGATCAATAAATAAATTAACGTACATAAAATAGATACATTTATCAACATTGTTTTCATTGTCCCATACAATTCATAAAGTCTATGAAATCACTCAAATCAGCGTCCAAAATTTTTGCACAAATAAGTCAAATTCCTTAATTTCACCACAATGTGAAAAATATAGTGCAAAAATTATAATAAATAGTGAAAATATCACTCAGTGTCTTTCACCTTAAAGATATAAGACTCTTACCTCCCCCACAGGTGCATTTATCCGTCTTTGCTCATTCATGTCTATGGACACCAGTGGCTCCTAGGCACTAAAATACACCCTTTTGTTTAGATTGCGTGGGCAAATGCGCCCATTTGTGTGTGCTAATGGTAGCAGAGAAAAGGCAGGGCTGTGCTGTGCAGATCTTGGGACTGGGGGGCAAAAATACTATGGCCCGGATTCAGAAAGACTTATGCCGACGTATCTACTGATACGCCGCGTAAGTGCACGGATGCGCCGCTGTATCTATGCACCTGATTCTTAAAGCTAGATACGCCTGAATTGTGGCTTCATACGACCGTCGTAAGTTTCCTATGCCGTCGGAGCCTGGGCGCATATTTACGCTGACCGCAAGGGGCGATTCCATTGATTTACACGTCGAATATGCAAATGACCGAGATACGCCAATTCACGAACGTACTTGCGCCCGTCGCTGTAATCTACGCCGTTTAAGTAAGGCTTACGTCCGGGGTAAAGTTATTCCACCATATAGGAGGCGCAAGCCATGCAAAGGTATGGACGACAGAACAGCCGTCGTATTTTACGTAGTTTACGTAAGTAGTACGTGAATGGGGCTGGGCGTAGGTTACGTTCAAGTCGTAGCCATTGAGCCGTCGTATCTTAGGGAGTAAATTCGACAAGATTCTGAGCATGCGCGCGCATGCGCCGTTCGTTCGGCCCATCATTTGCATGGGGTCAAGCTTCATTTAAATGGATCACACCCACTTCCTTCCTACTTTGAATTAGGCAGGCTTACGCCGGACAATGTACGTTACGCCGGCGCAACGTTGGGAGCGAGTGCTTTGTGAATACTGTTCTTGCCTCTCAATGTTACGTCGGCGTAGGGCATATGAGATGCGCTACCCCCGCACAAATATACGCCGCTCTACGTGAATCCGGGCCTATATGTTTTACCTGACAAAATATTTGTATGTATTACATCGGTGTATGTGATCATTAGCCTGGAGTTCAGCTTCTGGTTATAATTCAGATATATGAAGTGGTTGTGGATGATTCCATGCAAAGGAAATAGACAAAGCAAATTAAAACAGAAAACAGAACTGCTGCCCCTAC
The DNA here is from genome assembly GCF_905171775.1 of Rana temporaria. Classification (NCBI taxonomy): domain Eukaryota; kingdom Metazoa; phylum Chordata; class Amphibia; order Anura; family Ranidae; genus Rana; species Rana temporaria. Next base: position 47,894,184 of record NC_053493.1, read on the forward strand.
AAATACAGCCACCTGAGTAGAGTACGGATAATTGATTGGAAGGGATGTAGGTGTGGGGCTGTTACTCTAGAATTATGAAGTTGCCTTATAATTAAAAAATGACAATATACTTTATAGGGTGGTATAAAGTGACAAGTACCTAAGATAAACCAAAAAGGACCATATGACATGCGTCCTATTGCTGAACGGATGAAGTAAATATATGTGTGTTACACCCTCTGTGGTGTCTTGCACTAAAATGAAGTGTTGATCTGGTGAAAAATACTGGTGACACGTGCTTCTAATATAAATGGGTCCCACTAGAAATAACTAGTAAAGTATAATTTTAGCCATGTATGTGTGTACATCCCCATCTTGCTGTCCTTCCAGCATAAGGGGAGTAGAGGAATGTGTCTTAAGCATCTGTTTTTATTGCCCACTACCCACAAGTGTAAATGAGCCCTTAAAGTCAATAGTAGTTTGCTGACCTATGTTTGACGTGCATTCCAAACGCATGTCAAGCACAGGAAAACGATGCACATTGACATAAGCCCTTACATTAATTCAGGTAATTAGTAGGCTGACCTGTACTAACTTAGGCCAAAATCATTCTAAAATCCGGCCCAACATGAGGACGGAAGCCCTACAACCAGATACTGAAAGGGAAAATCTTGATGGCAATTAACCCCTCAAATGCCAGAGGTCAGACACGGTAAGCTCTGTGTTTCACGTGGCTCGTGGTCAGCAGTTGTCTCCTTTAAGCTAATTATTAACATGAATAGAGCTCAAACAGATGCTGCATTTCTGAGATTAATTACCCCCGTCCACCCCTCCATGTGTAAAGTAATATATCTAGAAAGAAATATCTGGAGGATTACCAATGTGTTAGTGACAAGTCTGCATTCACATTGACAGTGCGGTGAGTACAGATGCCGAGGCATGTAGGCAGAGCAGACCCTGCCAGTTGTGGGAGGACTGCGACAGGTTTTGAATGCCTTGTGAGAAGACGGACAGATTTGTTTCTACCAATTGCTCTCCTGGACAGCCTGTCTGTGGCTGAATTTTGATATGTCTAATAGGAGACTGAACTGGCATTCCTGAACCATATTTTCCCAACAAGTACATGACACATAGCCAGCAATTCACAATTGAACACAGAACATCAGAATATTGAAATGCAGTTGTGGACATCAAATACCTTCTATTTTTTGCATACACTCACATGCACCGTACACACGATCGGTTTTCCTGTTGGAAAAAGTCTGATGAGAGCTTTTGGTCGGGAATCCCGACCGTGTGTATGCTCCATCAGACTTTTTTCAACAGTAAAACTGCTGGAAAAAGCTAGAGAGCAGAATCTTTTTTTTCCTGTCAGGAAAAAAACTGATCGGGATTTCTGATCGTGTGTACAAATCCCGACGCGCAAAATTCTTACGCATGCTCGGAAACAATTCGACGCATGCTCAGAAGCATTGAACTTAATTTTCTCGGCTCGTCGTAGTCTTATACGTCACTACGTTCTTGGCAGTCAAAAGTTCAATGTGTGTATTCAAGGCAGGCTTGAGAGGAATTCCGTCGGAAAAACCATCCAACTTTTTTCCAATGGGAAAACCGATCGTGTGTACGGGGCAATACTCTATCCTCGTGTTTCCAACATCACCAGCATATGCCACGTTACAGTTGCATGCCGTAATTCACATCTATGGGAGGTTGTATGCAGCACCTAGGAAATACACTAGGATTTATACTGTATGGGCACAGCTGTCCATGTGCAAGGGCATAAAATGGGCCATAAAGTCTCTCCTGATCCAACCATTTTTGGACCATCAGACAGCCTCAACCAATCCCAAGCCAGTCAATCCAGATCTACTCTGGAAGTATTTTAGTAGCTCAAGCATGCTATTACTATCACTAGAAGTACTCAAAAAAGTACTCAAAAAAGCATCTCCCAATGCTCCACAATTCTACCTCTGAGGCCTCGTACACATGACCGAGTTACTCGTCGGGCGAAACACATCGTTTTCCTCGTCGAGTTCCTTGTTAGGCTTGTCAAGGAACTCGACATGCTTGCTTTGCATACACACTGTCAAGACAAAATCTCCTCGTTCTCATACGCGGTGACATAGAAAACATACAACGGCAGGGGAGGTTCGATTCCACTGGCTAAACTCTTGGGGCTGGTGTTTCTTGCTAATCTCATGTGTTTGCGTGTTAAGTAAAAGTTTGTTAAGAGACGATTTGCACTTTTCAGTCTGTTACAGCTTGAAAAATGTGTTATCTCCATTACAAATGCTACTTTTACTCCCGTCTCATACTTTATTCTGAGCAAGCGCGGGTTTCTTAGCATACACATGCTCGACCAAGAACTCGACGAGCCAATTTGAGACTCCCGTCGAGGAAATAGAGAACTTGCTCTCTTTTTGGCTCGTCGAGATCCTCGACGAAAATGTACACACGACCGGTTTCCTCTGCAAAAAAATATCTCCCAATTTCTTGCTGGTTTTTGCCGAGAAACTCGGTCGTGTGTACGAGGCCTGAGCCACAGATATCTATGTGAACAAACTAAAATGAAAAATACATACAAAAATGCCCCTAAAAAATTAAAGTCCAGTCTTCCAGTGTCCACTCCTGAAAAAATATCCAACTTCTACATTATATCAGACGATAATATTCTTCTCAATATTCGTGAGTTCACCACACCATACTTCGTGTTCAGTGTCTCCAACTCCCCGCAGGACACTCACTCACCAGGTTTTAATGCCTTTTATTTTAATTATCGTTATACCAAGCTTTTTCTTTAAGTTCTCCACTTCACCTCAGGAACTCTCCACATCCGATTATTCATAAACAGCAATGATTAGCTTTTCCATCATGTCCTGCTTTCTGGCATGGCAAGGTTGGATTCATTAACCACCTGGCGAAATCTCAGGGATCCAGTATATATTTATTTGAATACGTTTTTTTTATTTGATTATATATACTGTATACAGCAGGTAAAATAAGCATTGAACACATCAAGGTGCTAATAAATATATAGTCACAAAAAAGTGCAGCGCTCTCCTTCAATAAAGTGCAGTCAAATTATAGTGCAGAAATAAATATCTGAAAACAGGGTAAAAATCATCTATATATAATACCATTTATGGGAGTCCATCTTTTCTTTTAAATATATATACAGTCCATCAATAAATTATTCAATGTCTGTAAAAAAAAAAAAAAAAGTGCGGCCCCCATACACCAGAAACTCTTTAGTAATTGCCTCTGATCACCACAGTGCCCTTCACCCCACCTATGGGTGTCCTCTCACCTGCTTGAATGGACCTCACTAATTACAGGAGTTCTATATGCACTTTGCAGTGTTATAAGTGGCACCGCTCCCACTGGCTGTACACTCCAAATCCGTGGCTTTCAGCAGCTCTCAGCATGGTGTCAATCATATAGAAGGCAAGAGAAAAGAACCATAGTGCAAATCGCTAATAAAAAGCATTTATTTTCATATAAAAATCCACTCACATTTCAGAAGTAAAAAACTAGCATTTCACAATACAATCCTCATCATACACAGCTCCACCTAGTCCCATTGTGATTACGGCACCGGCCACCTCACGTGTAGCGTCCAATGGGTTTTCTCAAAGGTTCGGGCTACTTTTTGTAAATATATATATTTATTGCATTTTTTACAGGTGGTTGGAGGCATAGTGGTGCTAGCTGCTTCCTATAGTATATAGAGTTGAGTAATAGGTGGTTTATACACAGGGATAGCGTGAACGTTTTTTTAAAAAATTATTTACATTTAAAGGTGCTATTGACATGAAATTGTCACCACATGTCGCTAACAACCCGGGCAATCCATACATACAAAGAAAACAAAAACAAATGCATTCAGAAATTAAGTCATGTGCACTAAAACAGAATGGCACAGGGGAAACGTATTGAACACATAAAGGAAGGGAGGTGCAAAAAGGCATGGAAAGCCAATACACCAGCTGAAATCTATCAGCAATTAGGGCCCTTTCACACGGGGCGGATCAGTAATGATCCGCCTCCGTGTGTCCGTCAAGCTCAGCGGGGATCCTCCGTAAAATCCCCGCTGAGCCATCGGCTGACAGGGTGGTCCCCGCACACTGTGCAGGGACCGCCCTGTCTTTCCTCCGCTCTCCCCTATGGGGGGATCGGATGAACACGAACCGTATGTCCGTGTTCACCCGATCCGATCCACCAGACGGAAGAAAAATAGGATTTTCTTCCGTCCGGTTTTGCGGAGCTTTGCGGAGGCGAGTGATTACGCGTGTCAGCGGATGACTATCCGCTGACACCCGCAATCACATAGGGACCAATGTATGTCCCGTTTTCATCCGCAACGGATTGATGAAAATGCGGACATAAGGTCCGCACGTCTGAAAGGGGCCTTAGAAAGCAATCCTGTCCCTTGTTAGTGCAAATTAATATCAGCTGGTTCAGTCTCAACTGATGGCCTATAAAAAGATATACCTCATTCCCAAGGTGTCACACAAGAAACATCTCTTTATGGAAAAAAAACAAAGAGCTCTCTCAAGACCTTTGCAACCTTATTGTTGCAAAACATACTGATGGCATTGGTTACAGAAGGATTTCTAAACTTCTGAATGTTCCAGTGAGCCCTGTTGGGGCCATAATCCAGAAGTGGAAAGAACATAATTTGACCATAAACCAGCCACGACCAAGTGCTCCTCGCAAGATTTCTGACAGAGCAGTGAAAACAATTATCAGAAGAGTTGTCCAAGTGCCAAGGACCACTTTTGGAAAGCTTCAGAAAAACCTGGAATCAGCAGGTACATTTTTTTTTAAAGAAAACAATAAGTAACGCTTGTATACACACTCACCACACAAGACTCAATTGCTGAAAAAAAGTATGTTAAAGCTTGTTTAAAGTTTGCTGCACAACATTTAACAATCCTGTAAGATACTGGGAGAAAATAGTCTTGTCAGATGGGACAAAAATGTAACTCTTTGGATGCCATAATACACACCATGTTTGGAGGTCAAATGGCACTGCACATCACCCCAAAAACACCCCCCATACCAACAGTGAAGTCTGGAGGTGGGAACTTCATGGTGTGGGGCTGTTTTTCAGCATACGGTACTGGAAAACTTCATGACAAGGAAGGATGCATGGAAAAATGTATCAAGACATTCTTGATAAAAATCTGCTGCCATCTACCAGAATGATAAAGATAAAACGAGGGTGGACATTTAAGGCCCCTTTCACACGAGGCGGATCAGTAATGATCTGCCCCGTGAACCTCCGCTTGCTCAGCGGGGATCGTTCCGTTGATCCCCGCTGAGCCGGTGGATGACAGGGTGGTCCCCGCACACTGTGCAGGGACCGCCCTGTCTTTTCTCCGCTCTCCCCTATGGGGGGATCGGATGAACGCGGACCGTCTGTCCGTGTTCATCCGATCCGCCAGACGGATGTAAAAGTCGATTTTCCTCTGTCACACTTTGGCGGGTCGGATATCAGCGGGCATGTCACCGCTGACATCCGTGGCTCCATAGAGGAGCATGGAGCGCCCGTTCAGGTCCGCCCGTGTGAAAGAGCCCTAAGGAGGACAATAATCCCAAACCAAGGAAACTCTCAATTGGGTTTATAGAAAGAAAATAAAGCTGCGAGAATGGCCCAGCCAATCACCTGACTTGAATCCAATAGAAGATTTATGGAAAGATCAGAGTTCATAGAAAAGGCCCAGGGTACATTCAAGATTTGAAGACTGAGTGGAAGAATGGGCCAAAATCACACCTAAGCAATGCGTGCGACTAGTTTCTCCATATAGGAGTCTTGAAGCTGTCATTACCGACAAAGGATTTTGTACAAAGTATTAAATACATTTCAGTTAGCGTGTTTAATACTTTTCCCCCTGTGTAATTCCATTTTACTACACATAACTTAATTTCTGAACTTATTTGTTTTGGTTCCTTTGTATGTATGGATTGCATGGGTTGTTGCCAACATGTGGTGAAAATTCTATGTCAATAGCACCTTTAGAAATATATTTACCTAGTAAAATGGTGATGTGTTCAATACTTATTTTACCCGCTGTATATATTATATATAGATAATTTATGAAATTGCCACTGTAATTTATTTTATTGGAACAGGAACACTTGGGATGGTATCACTAGAAGTACCAAGTGATCGCTAAACAAATGGAGCATACAGTATAGCTTGCTTATAGCATGCATCACACAAGAATTATGTAGTAGTGATTTATACAAAGTTGCGCTGATACAACTTTGGCTTTATCAGTGATAATGGACAACTGTTGCACAAGGACTGTTGCATCGTATAACAGTCAGGTACATTTTTGATGCAACTTTTGAGGGTTAACATTGAAGTCTATGGCTCTCAAGTTTTATATAAGTCTGACCAAAGTTATGCCTGAACTACTTTGAAGTTGCTGCAACTTTAATTTGCACATACAGTATATGAATGGTTATCATTGAAAAACATGGGGAAACAACTTTTGAAACAACACATTTGCATGACGTCACACAAGTGTGAATGGAGCCTATATGCTACTGACTGCTACCTTTATTTAGCTCATGATCTTAATGGACGAGTTTGACAAGCGGCACTGCAACCCAAGTTAAAAATACTTACTGTGGCCATGAAGCAAGGCATTGTGGCCAGGGTAGTGTACAGCCCTGTCAGGCTGAATTGTTAGAATTAGGGTGGGCAGACCTGTTTTTACCACCCCAGCTGCCCGTGTGGCAGAACACTTAAAGACACAGTTTTTTAAAGACTGTGCAGCAATATCGATCCGCTATTTTTCCTCAATATCTGCATGAACTCCCTATGTGGCCAGCATATAAGTCAAGATTCTATCGTTTCCTAATGGGCAACAGCCAGGATCCAAATGACATAAGACTCCATCAGAGCCTCCAAAGGTGACCTCGGCTTCCAGTTCTCAATTCCTCCATGGTGTTTTCAGACAATAAATCAAACCAACAGCTGAGAACTTTGTTGCTTTGGTTTTGTCATGTTCTACAAAGTTTCTATACCTCTGGCAAAGCTACAAGTCAGACAATTAGCCCTGGAAAAGTCACAGTTGAGAGTATAATTGTATGCACGATTATGCTGTTTGCAGAGAACGGCGGTTAAGTTCGGTGTTAAGGATCCAAGCGTTGCTCAGTGCGCTGACAGCTCTTACGTTTGCTACCGGTATTTAAAAGAATTGAAATGCCTTAGGGTCTTCTTAAGCCTGACAGTCAGAAGCTTCCCAGAAATAACCAGCCCTGCCTCCCACTGGGACAGGCAGAATAACACCACTTGAAGCTGTGCCGAGCCTTGATGGAGATGGATGGAGCAGTAGTGCAAGAGATAATTAGATAACCTGTTTAACTCATCCATTCCTGAGCGGTTAAACAAAGCTCTAGCCCTGAACATGGCTCGCACGTCCCCTTATTCCTCTCCGGGCAAATTGCATTGATGATGCACCAAAGGATTTTACTGTGTTTAAATTACATTACCTTTTGGCTCTGCATTTCATATAGTTTTGAATGTCTTTCACTTGCCAATGTAAGGGTAATTATTGGCAAATTGAAGGTGATTACGGTTATAAAATTACCTTGGCTTGTTTTATTTTGAGCAATTTTAAATGATATATGCAGCTTTGATAAAGCCACTAGGGCTAAGTTTGTCATCTGTTTCTTTATCCATGGATGGACTATCCAGACAGCTGTTATGTCAAGAGTTGGAATCCATGGGGGTTTTTGACTTTTCTGTCTGTGTATGCTTCTACTGAATTTTAATAATTAAAATAAAAGTGACAATTTCTGAAGGATTCCATATTTCATAATACCTCATTCCAGCTGCCCCCCTCCTTTCCCAGTTTTAATATTACTGCATGTTGGTGGGCAAGTGGCAGAAGCAAAGCACCCGCTCTTCTCTATTCACTTCTGAGAGAATAACAGCAAAAACACTTCACTCTTCATGATGTTACCTACTCAAACATTTGTTTTTGGGTGGAGACTGGAAAGCTAGAGTTTCTGTTAGTATTGTACATAGAGTAAGGTGACCAGATTTTTAAAATTAAATCCGGTGACATATTTTTTTTTTTTTTACCAGTAATGGTGGCAATCTGCGACTCTCTGCCCATCGCAGAGCAAGGCAGAAGAACATGCGAGGCTGAGCTGAATGGGCATGCACCCAAAACTGAGGAAATATTCCCTCTGCTCCGACCAGCACTTGATCATCAGAAACGGGCACAGATAATGGAAAAAAATACACCCCCTAAGCTAGTAGAAGCGGCGGAGCGGGGGTGTGTAATTCAGAATTGTATTATTGTTTATTCTGCACTGGCTGTCTTTAAAATTGTCCCATCCCCTGTTCAAATCCAATCCGGGGACAAAACCGGGGACAGACTTGGTCCAAGTACAGTGTCCTCAATCCGGGGACTGTTCCCTGAAACTGGGGATGTCTGGTCACCATAACATAGAGGGTTCATTGGAAACATTCTCAAGCTTAAACAGAAGCTTAAACAGAAGCAGTCAGGAATGGCCATTTGTAAGAATCTGAATCTCTACCCTTGGATATCTAATCTAGTATATTGCAGTTTACCAGTCTTAAAGTGGAACTTCACCCTAAAAGGGAAGTTCTGCTTCAGCTCCCCCTTCCCCCCTCCTTTCCCACAAAGACTACAGGCATGATACAAGGGAATGTCAGAAACCTTGGACATGATACAAGAATAGGTCAGAGACTGTGGGTATGATGCAGAAGATGGTCAGATGCCATGGGTATGATACAGGAGATGGTCAGAGACTGTGGACAGAATACAAGATATGGTAAGAGACTGCAGACATGTGCAGGAGATGGTCAAAGACTGTGGGCATGATACAGAAATGGTCAGATACTGCAGACATGATATAAAAGATGGTCAGAGACTGTGGACATGATAAAAAAAGATGGTCAGAGACTGTGGACATGATAAAAGAGATGGTTAGAGAATGCGGACATGATAAAAGAGATGGTCAGAGACTGCGTACATGATAAAAGAGATGGTCAGAGAATGCGGACATAATAAAAGAGATAGTCAGACACTGTGGACATGATGAAAAAGATGGTCAGAGACTGCAGACATGATACAGGAGATGGTCAGAGACTTTGAACACATCACAAGTGCTGGTCAGAAACCATGGAAATGCTTCTGGAGACTTTCAGACACAGTGAACATGCTATAGAAGTTGTTGAAGACTGGAGATTTATTACATAAGGATGTTAGAGATCACTGCTATAACAGGGCAATAGGGAAACACAGATTAGTATTTACACGGGTCTCACAGGCCACACAAAAAGTGGCAAATGGCCACAGTTTGGGCACCAGGGATTTAGAGTATCAGCTAATTTGGATAATAACAGCCCTCTCAGATTCTAATATCAGTTCAAAATTGCTACTAGGTCACAGAGGCGTAACCACCTCTGCCACTAAAGAATACAGAAAAAAGTATATTTTGCATGGGCCCCTTTTTAATGAACCCAACTATCCAAATTAGGAAGCAACATAAAAACCTAACATGGCAGGTAAAACATCTTGCAGACCACCTCTGAGAACACTTATGTGATCCTTGCCCTTCTTCAGGATTGCCATATGTCTGTTTAAGGGATTTTTAAATTCCATGCCGTTGGTGCCTGTAGCACATGTGTTGGGGATGAACAAAATGGGCAACTCTTTCATCAGAGGTTAAAAAAGGCCAGATATTAATTGCAATGGAAATTTCTAACATACTTAGTATGTCATGAAGCTCTTGTAACAAGCAGTTTAGGGAAAGTGCATTAGTGGTAAGGAGAAATGGGAGGGATAGAGGGCATGGCATCTTAAGATTAAAGCAACCTTATCATTTACACATAATAAAGAACCCTTATAGACAGCAAGCAAATAAAATATTTAACATTTGCTGCAGATGTATAGGATTCTCAGAAACAAGCTTTTCATTCAACATTGATATTTTCTGTAACAATACAGCTACGTGTACTGTATGACTATTAATGATACGCTTTAATTCAAGCATGACTGTTTTTGCATACCTTGGGGCTACTTTCCTAAAGGAGTACAGACTGTTCACTTATGAAGGTGAATATCCTCTGGCAAATTGAACTTTCTTTTAGATTAGTAAATAAAAAAGGTGAGGCCCAGTTCACTTTGAATACCCAATCATGTGCAAGGGAAACAGAAATGCAATTTGTCTTGCACATGATTTGATGACTGAAGTGAGCATATATATATATATATATATATATATATATTAGTGCTGTCAAGCGATTAAAATTTCTAATCGCGATTAATCGCATTAATGTCATAGTTAACTCACGATTAATCGCATTTAATCAAATTGAAAAGTGAATCGGCTTGCTTTTTGCAAATGTTTATTGAAAACAAAATTGGCATATAATGTAGTGTTCAAAACTAACATTAACACTTGGAGCAAATAAGCTCTCACACAATGTAACACTGTCCATTAATAAAAAAGTGAAAAATACTTTGTCACACAAACAGCCCCTTTCTAAGGGATCAAAACAGGGCGATACAAAATCAAATTACAAAGTGTACATGTAAGGTAAACTAGGACTCAGCCTATAGTGCAATTAAACCATGGCTCATCAACTCAGCCTCTTATTTCAGAAAGTATGAACAGTAACGGTAACCAATAAAATGTAAGCATACTACTTCTTTGCTTTGAGCCAGTTACTCAAACACACAAGCCTGTTGACATTTTCAGACAACAGGGAAGCTCGCTTCTTTTGTACAACATGCCCAGACAGTGAAAACAACCTTTCAGAAGGTACTGATGTGGCTGGTGTTGCTAAGTACTTGCGTGCAAGGCGGGCCATTTCACTGTGTGCCCCTTCATGTGTGGACCACCATTCCTGGGGACAGTCATCCATGCCAGTAAGAGGCTCTGACTTGTAGCGCCTCAGACATTGGTCAATACTGTCCTCCTCTTCATCAGACGAAGACTCGTTTGTAAGCATAAGTGTTGGTTTCTTCGTAGGAGGCTCAGGCGTGACTTTGTTATCCGGCTGTGCAGGCCTCTCCCTTACCATCTCCTGGAGCAAGGCGCGGATCGTACCCCACACCTCAGCCCTGTCAGGTTTGCTCAGACACTTGAGATCCTTAAACCTTGAAATGAAATGAAATGCAACTTTAATACAAGTACAGGTGCGGGTATAACAAAATTGCGACAATACCCCTATCTCATTGCTATCTGACCTTGGGTCAAGTGCTGTCGCAACTCTCAGCCACGTGATGTTGGTCTTCTCCTTGCGACCCTCCATGTCTGCTGCGAAGGTTCCCTTGAACTTGATCGTGTAAGCTGGATCATCCTCAGTAACCTCCATCACTCGTGACAGATGACACAACGCTGGCAGCACCACTGAGCAAGACACAAACTTCTCTCCTCCCAGGAGTTCAGAAACATACCTGCAATAATATAGAGATTCACTTTTGTGGGGAACTAGTTAGGCCTACTGTAATTCTCTCACCCACTCACCACACTCACACACTCTCTAATCTTTCACACATGCATAGCCTACCTGCACGCACATATACCATAGTTGCCAACATTTGTCCTGAGACACTTTGCAGCACAGCTATTAATTAATTACCACACTCACTTCCCCGAAGCTCCACCCACTACGCATAATGTTCGCCAGGCGAAGATTATGCGGAGTGGGTGGAGCTTCGGAGAAGTCAGTGTGGTAATTAATTAATAGCTGTGCTGCAAAGTGTCCCTGGAAATTTTTAAATAATGTTGGCAAGTATGATATACACACACCCAATCATTAATGTTACTGCTCTGACACAGACCTACTTTGATTTAACAAACAGATATACAAACGACACGGATACACAATGAATTACCTGCAGTGCTCCAGCACAGCCTCGAGCTTCTTCAGTTTCTCCAGCTCAGTAACTGTTGGCATGGCGATGTTGGTTGTGTGCAGGGCCAGTGCATCTTTCAGTGGTTCAGCATTCCGCTGAACACGCTTGATCATTTCCAGGGTACTATTCCATCTGGTTGACACTTCCTGTGCGAGTGACTCTTTCTTCTTATTATGTGTGACTTGTTGTTGCTCGAGCTCCGCTTGGTTTGCAGGGCTGTGCTTAAAATGTCCCACGACCTTTCTGCATTTTGCCAATGCGCTGTCAAACGGGCTGTTGGTTAGAGAAACCGTGACGGCTCGGTGCACACTGTGTGCGATGCACGGCACGTGCACAAAGGGGAGCTGCCTGGCCGCTGCAATCATGTTGCGTGCACTATCCGTGGTCAGTGAGACAACTTTTTGTTCAATGTCCCACTCTCTAGCTACTTGCATAAAGTGCTCTGCAACAGCATCAGCGAAGTGCCTCTCTTCTGTCTTTAGAACAGTCAAAGCATGAGCTTGAAGTTTCCACTGTGGATCAAAGTAATGCGCTGTGACCCCGAGGTAGTTGTGATTACTTACGGACGTCCAGTAATCACCAGTGAGCGCGACTGCTTTTGTATTGTCCAACGCCTGCTGTACCTTGGCTTTCTCCGTTTCGTACAATTTCTGTACGTTGCTTGTAATGGTGGCTCTCGAAGGCAATTCGTAGGTCCAGTCGTTTGATGCGATGCGAATGATATCAGCTAGACCCTCGTCCTCCACAACATTAACAGGCCTACATGCAGTAGCCACCCATTTAGCTATGGCTGCAGTAAGTTTGTTCTTAGTTGTGGTATCCATGTGCTTCTGTCTGAAAACATCCATTGTCGCCTGGCTTTGACCAGGGAGCGGAGAATTCCCATCAGCTGTGTGCTTGGCCATCAAGTGGTATTTCAGACTGGACGTGCTGCGATGATAGCTCAGTTCACAACCACAAAACCCACAGATCACTTTGGTCTTGTCAATGGAACCATTTGGCAACTTTTTAAAAGTAAACTTTCCATTCAGAATCTTATTGGAATCCATTTCGGCAACCTCGTGTTTCCGTTTCCGGTCTAGCTAGATGTATGGTGTTGTAGTTCTGAAAAAAACCAATAAAGTTTGTTTGGCCAAAAAGGTTCACCCTTTAAAATTATAAGTTTGATCTATGTTCGTTTTATGAGGTATTGGTCTATATCAGGGGTGGGCAATTATTTTTTCGATGGGGCCACATGAGAAACTAAAAATATTTTGGAGGGCCGGGCCAAAAGGCTAAACTCAATACTGATGCAATTGTATTTCTTTATAAAAAGCAGTAAATATCATTGTTGGAAAACTGGGAGACAGAGGCTGGGGACATGGCACAGGAGGGGGACAGAGGCTGGGGACATGACACAGGAGGGGGACAGAGGCTGGGGACATGACACAGGAGGGGGACAGACGCTGGGGACATGACACAGGAGGGGGACAGACGCTGGGGACATGACACAGGAGGGGGACAGAGGCTGGGGACATGACACAGGAGGGGGACAGAGGCTGGGGACATGACACAGGAGGGGGACAGAGGCTGGGGACATGACACAGGAGGGGGACAGAGGCTGGGGACATGACACAGGAGGGGGACAGAGGCTGGGGACATGACACAGGAGGGGGACAGAGGCTGGGGACATGACACAGGAGGGGGACAGAGGCTGGGGACAGGCAGCCACTGTTTAATCAATAACAATTGATTAAACAGTGGCTGCATGTGATGGCACAGTGGCTGCGTGTGATTGGCACAGTGGCTGCGTGTGATTGGCACAGTGGCTGCGTGTGATTGGCACAGTGGCTGCGTTTGATGGGAACAGTGGCTGCATGTGATTGGCACAGTGGCTGCGTTTGATGGGAACAGTGGCTGCGTGTGATTGGCACAGTGGCTGCGTGTGATTGGCACAGTGGCTGCGTGTGATTGGCACAGTGGCTGCATGTGATTGGCACAGTGGCTGCGTTTGATGGGCACAGTGGCTGCATGTGATTGGCACAGTGGCTGCGTGTGATTGGCACAGTGGCTGCATGTGATTGGCACAGTGGCTGCGTTTGATGGGCACAGTGGCTGCATGTGATTGGCACAGTGGCTGCGTGTGATTGGCACAGTGGCTGCATGTGATTGGCACAGTGGCTGCGTTTGATGGGAACAGTGGCTGCATGTGATTGGCACAGTGGCTGCGTTTGATGGGAACAGTGGCTGCGTGTGATTGGCACAGTGGCTGCGTGTGATTGGCACAGTGGCTGCGTGTGATTGGCACAGTGGCTGCGTTTGATGGGAACAGTGGCTGCATGTGATTGGCACAGTGGCTGCGTTTGATGGGAACAGTGGCTGCGTGTGATTGGCACAGTGGCTGCGTGTGATTGGCACAGTGGCTGCGTGTGATTGGCACAGTGGCTGCATGTGATTGGCACAGTGGCTGCATTTGATGGGCACAGTGGCTGCATGTGATTGGCACAGTGGCTGCGTGTGATTGGCACAGTGGCTGCATGTGATTGGCACAGTGGCTGCGTTTGATGGGCACAGTGGCTGCATGTGATTGGCACAGTGGCTGCGTGTGATTGGCACAGTGGCTGCGTTTGATGGGCACAGTGGCTGCATGTGATTGGCACAGTGGCTGCATGTGATTGGCACAGTGGCTGCGTTTGATGGGAACAGTGGCTGCGTGTGATTGGCACAGTGAGTAAATGAGAATAAGTACAGTAGCTCTGCACCTGGCTAGCCAAAGTGGATTCTTTGTAAGTATTTTTTTTGTGTCAGCACTCAGCACGTACCTCTTAATCTTAATCTCAACAACTTTATCGCACGATTAAGAAGTTTGACAATTAAATCATTATTATTTTATATTGCACAAAGTCGCGCCATCCTACCGACACTGAAAAATAAAAAATAATAAATCTGCGCTATCAGGGCAACAAGCAGCTACATACAATCCAGTGAAAAAAAGGAAAGCAATACAAACAAAACTCAAAAATATGCAGCGCTGAAAAATAAATGGTGAATAGACAATGATGTCTATCTGGAACCCACATAAATAAAAATGTGTAAGTCCATGGATTAATACAATAATCTTAGGATTAAATGATGTGATGAGGACACTATAGACGTGTGTCTAAGTCTCAATGAATACAAAAATATAAGTCTATAGAAGTGAACATAAAGCCGGAAGTTGAGATGGTCAATCAAATGACAGTGACAAGACACCCACGGTGATCCTAAGTGAACTAGAATATTGGTGTAAACGCCCGCCACCAGAAAGGGAGGCTTACCGGATGCGGTCCACCGCATCCGGTAAGCCTCCCTTTCTGGTGGCGGGCGTTTACACCAATATTCTAGTTCACTTAGGATCACCGTGGGTGTCTTGTCACTGTCATTTGATTGACTATCTCAACTTCCGGCTTTATGTTCACTTCTATAGACTTATATTTTTGTATTCATTGAGACTTAGACACACGTCTATAGTGTCCTCATCACATCATTTAATCCTAAAATTATTGTATTAATCCATGGACTTACACATTTTTATTTATGTGGGTTCCAGATAGACATCATTGTCTATTCACCATTTATTTTTCAGCGCTGCATTTTTTTGAGTTTCATCCTACCGACACTGCCTGTTATTTTTTTTTTGTCAGCACTCGGCACGTACCTCTTTAATCTTCTTCACCTGATGGCGTTCCCGCGGGAGTGGGCGTTCCCAAGCACTGCCTGTGATTGACAGGCTTCCGAACGGCGCATACTGCGCGTCACAGGTTGCCGGAAAAACCCGAACGTCGGTGCGGCTCTATACGGCGCATGCGCACCGACGTTCGGGTTTTTCCGGCAACCTGTGACGCGCAGTATGCGCCGTTCGGAAGCCTGTCAATCACAGGCAGTGCTTGGGAACGCCCACTCCCGCGGGAACGCCATCGGGTGAAGAAGATTAAGAGGTACGTGCCGAGTGCTGACAAAAAAAAAATAACAGGCAGTGTCGGTAGGATGGCGCGACTTTTTTCAATATAAAATATAACGATTTAATTTTCAAACGTCTTAATCGCGCGATAAAGTTATTGACGGCGTTAAAACGGGTCTGCGTTAACGCCGTCAATAACGCGTTTACTTGACAGCACTAATATATATATATATATATATACACACAGTACAGACCAAAGGTTTTGGACACACCTTCTCATTCAAATAGTTTTCTTTATTTTCATGACTATGAAAATTGTAGATTCACACTGAAGGGATCAAAACTATGAATTAACACATGTGGAATTATACATAACAAAAAAGTGTGAAACAACTGAAAATATATTTCATATACTAGGTTCTTCAAAGTAGCCACCTTTTGCTTTGATTACTGCTTGGCACACTCTTGGCATTCTCTTAATGAGCTTCAAGAGGTAGTCACCTGGCGCAGCACCCCATCACTCTCCTTCTTGGTCAAATAGCCCCTACACAGCCTGGAGGTGTGTTTGGGGTCATTGTCCTGTTGAAAAATAAATGATGGTCCAACTAAACGCAAACCGGATGGAATAGCATGCCCCTGCAAGATGCTGTGTTAGCCATGCTGGTTCAGTATGCCTTCAATTTTGAATAAATCCCCAACAGTGTCACCAGCAAAGCACCCCCACACCATCACACCTCCTCCTCCATGCTTTACGGTGGGAACCAGGCATGTAGAGTCCATCCGTTCACCTTTTCTGCGTCGCACAAAGACATGGGGGTTGGAACCAAAGATCTCAAGTTTGGACTCATCAGACCAAAGCACAGATTTCCATTGGTCTAATGTCCATTCCTTGTGTTCTTTAGCCCAAAAAAGTCTCTTCTGCTTGTTGCCTTTCTTTAGCAGTGGTTTCCTAGCAGATATTCTACCATGAAGGCCTGATTCACACAGTCTCCTCTTAACAGTTATAGAGATGTGTCTGCTGCAAAAGGTGGCTACTTTGAAGAACCTAGAATATGAAATATATTTTCAGTTGTTTCACACTTTTTTGTTATGTATAATTCCACATGTGTTAATTCATAGTTTTGATGCCTTCAGTGTGAATCTACAATTTTCATAGTCATGAAAATAAAGAAAACTCTTTGAATGAGAAGAAAAGGAAGAGTACCCCTAGGGGCTTTGTGTTGCAGCTGACAATTATTGAATCAAAATATGAAAAAATAATGTAATTTATTAAAGACAAATAAATAACAGGATGGGAACACCCATCTAGTATATATAAACAAAGGAGAGAAGGATATGGGAATCCCACCTATTTATCAAATATGTAGTACTCACCGATATTTTCGGGGGGTGCAATCAAAAATATAATGTACCAAGAGAGAAAAAAAACAAAAAAGAAAAATGACTGCTGCACACCCTTAAGAGTTATTACTACGTTTTATTAAATATCAGAAAATAGAGCATAAAAGGCATTAAAAACACACAGGTAACCAATAATGGTATAGTACCCTAGAAGTGACCTGAGAATACACTCACAAAAGCGAGACGGCAAAAATCAGTGACAAATTGAAAACTGGAGCTTGATCATCCAATAAGGAGATCTAAGTCCATAACTCACCCATTCACCCTCCACACAACACAAAGAGACCCCCCACCCCAAGCACATATAAAACCCCCACTGCTATCAATAATCCTAAAGATTTCCACACCATGCGGTGGTTCCCTGTAACTACAGGTGAAAGTACCACCGTCTAAGTGGGAAAAGTTGCAAAAAAGAAAAAGCTCAAAAATAGGGACATGAGAGGGATCCACTATATAGTGGTATAGTAATACTGCTCAATTGGAGATAAATGGCAAGTGATAAATCAGATGAGAGAGATATAGTCCCAGGGACCACAGACAATTCTACTAGGCTGGAGAAAAAAAGTGGTATATATATATATGTCTCTGCTCTTCAGATGGGTCGCCGCATCTGGCGTAAACAGTTATTCAATTTCCATCAGATAGTAACTGATAAGGAGGCATTCAACAAAAATATATATTTGAGACACTGTAGTAGTGATCATTAAGTATCAGAGTTCACCTATGCTGCACTTGAGAGGACTATGCAACAATGTAGCCACAGTTGATTGACGGGTTCCCATTACTTATGGGTAGTGTCCATTCTAATATATCAAGTAGATATGTCCATCAGATATTGAAATCTTGTTGAACTGCTAATGGCAATTAGGCTTACACGAATATTGGATGTGTTGATATATACACTGTTGGTGAGCAGATAATTGATCAGCATTCCACAGAAAATAAACGGTTGAAGTTGTACTCACTGTTGGGCTGTTATGTGTAGCTCAGAGTTGTAGCTACCACATCAAATCTGTACTCACGTGCTGCCAGAGAGATTTGCAGCCGAGCCATCCATCCATGTGTAGCACACAGAGCCTGAAGCACTCCTCATCAGTGCAGTAATGATAGGTGAATGATATAGTAATGTCCAGTATAAAACTGCAATTATACAGTGTCTTCAATGATGTTAGGCAAATACCAATCTCCAAAGTTGAGAATAAAGAATGTATTAGGTCTCCATGGGGTCAGTCTCTCCAATTTGAGCGTGCAAGTAATGTTCAGATTGCACTGTTCATGTCTCCATGTGATAGTTTTCCTTAAGCTGCTTAGTGGCTCAAGGTAACTATGTTACCGAGCTCCAAAAGAAAAAAAAAGCACTGAGGTTCAAAATGTGCATCGGGGGGTCCCTGTACCCCAAGAGTTTACATGTTTCGTTCCTTTAGA
This sequence comes from Rana temporaria, assembly GCF_905171775.1. Lineage (NCBI taxonomy): Eukaryota > Metazoa > Chordata > Amphibia > Anura > Ranidae > Rana > Rana temporaria. The sequence goes on from NC_053493.1 coordinate 47,912,823, forward strand.
ACTAGGAACTTCGTCAGAACTGGGGGGCTATTGATCTTTACCTCCTATAAAAAGGGAATTCAGAGCTATCCATAATTAACCTAGATGTCAATCAGGTGTAATCAACCCATTATCTCATTTAACCATTAGGTTTACCTGGTGCTCTACATATCAATTTTAAATATACAATTAAAAAGAAACCCATAGCCAAAAAACCTATGTTGGTGTGCGCTGTCACATACAATCTATTCCCAATAGGAAAAACGCATTCATACACACTGCATCCATGCATCCATATAGTACATGTCCAAATAATATTTTTTAAAAATTTGAAACATATCGTATCCAAAAAGATCCATCCACATACCATCCGATTCCTATTTCACAAATATATCCAAATCGCAGAGGAAATTCTTTTCCATATTCTCTGGCAAGTGCATTTAACCACCAGGCAACACACTGCTTGGAATCTCTATGGAACCAGAAAAGGGATATGGATGGAGCACAGATAGAGAGGTGAGGGGTATATACATACCCAGTGCGACTGGAACACCCGGTCAGTTTCTATAGCTATGCATATCATATCCCATAGTAGATCAATATTCCCTACAAAAGCATAGGGCGTATCACTATCAATTCTACACAATGCATATGCATGCGATATACTCTTCACATATAGTATTTATTGAAAAAGTGGATCGTGGTCGCACAAAAATGACATTCAACATACTCACTACATGTGTGCGCATAATACATACACTCAAGCGTCCATATAGTACCGATCGAATAATCACATTTTACATCCGGCTTTCCGGCTTTTCTATGTTCCATGCTTGTCCATATCGCATGGTCTGTCCCCAAGTCTTCCGATTTTTATTTCACAGTCAGACTTATATAGTACATAGAGCATTAGATCGCAATGGTCACAGACAGCACCTCACCTTCAGGATCGGTGTTCAAAGTGTAGTAAAAGACGTGTCTCTATCAGTTATGCATGAATTACAAAAAACATTGCAAAGATGAGTCGCTGTTTAACCCCTTAGGCATCATACAATCCAAAAGAAATATCCATTTAGCTTCCTTTTGTTGTAGGATTTTGTCCCAATCTCCCCTTCTATTTGATAGTTCCAGTTTGTAGATCACCATGCATTGCATTCCAGTGGCCACTGATTCATGGTGGTCCATAAAATGCATTGCTACCGGTGATGTATCATCTTTGCCTATTATGCTTGATATGTGTTGGCCTATTCTCTTCCTAAATTCCCTGATAGTTTTTCCTACATAGATCTTGCCACAAGGGCAAATTATTTGGTAGACCACAAAAGTTGTAGAGCAATTGACAAAGGGTTTAACTTTATATATATTTTTGCCTGAAGAATTTTTAAAAGAGTTAGTTTTCATAACGTATTTACATATTGAGCAATGTCCACATGGGTGCATCCCTCCAATGTGTTTAGCAAAAGATAGTGTTGTTTGGCCCTTTATGCTTCCTCGAGTGTATTCACTGTGAACTAGTGTATCACCTATAGTAGGTGCACGTTTTGCTATCATATTGGGACGAGGACCCAATATTTGTTTCAGTTTGTTGTCTAACATTAGCAAATGCCAATGTTTACCCAAAATTTGTCTTAGGTAGTCCCAGTGAGTACCATATGTAGTCACTAGGCCTACCCTCTCTCTGTCCATTTTTCCTTTTCTTTCATCATCCGGTTCTAGACCCAGGATTTTTTCACGTGTTTGTTTCACTGCCCTTAATTTTGCTTGTCTAATTGTAGAATTAGGGTAGCCTCTTTTCCTGAATCTCTGACCTAGCTCCTTGCTTTCTTTGTGGAAGTCTTTAATTTGTGTACAGTTTCTCCGAATTCTGAGGAATTGACCAATGGGAATTCCTCTGATGAGTGCCCATGGATGATGGCTGGTGGCGTGGAGGAGGGTATTTCCAGCTGTTGGTTTTCTGAAGGTATTGGTCACAATTGTTCTTCCTTCTTTACGGATCATTAGATCCAAAAATTCAATCTGTTCCCTATCGACTTTAAAAGTGATAAAGATATTTCTAGTATTGTTATTTAGTTCACTCATAAATTTCTCAAATTCAGCTGTAGTACCTCTCCACACCACCAGGACATCATCAATAAATCTAACCCAGAGGGCTACGTGTTTCTCAAAGGCAGGGTGGTGGTAGACTTCTTGTCGTTCCCACCATCCCAAATGTAAGCAAGCATAGGAGGGTGCACATGAGGCTCCCATTGCTACGCCTCGTTTTTGACGATAGTATTTACTATCAAAAACAAAGTAGTTGTTATTTAACACAAAATCCAAAAGTTCTATTAAAAATTCATTGTGTGGGCCCGCCAAAGGGTGTCTAATATCCAAAAACTGTGACACTGCATCAATTCCGATTGTATGAGGGATGGATGAGTAAAGAGATTCCACATCAATGCCTGCTAATAGACAGTCCTCTGGTATTTCCAGGTCCTTTAATTTCCGCAGAATGTCTGCCGAATCCTGTACATATGATGGTAATTCTTGATTAAGATGTTTAATTCTCTTGTCAATATATTTGCCAATTCTTTCTAGAGGTCCACCCATCCCTGATACAATCGGCCTACCAGGAGGTTTATTCAGATTTTTATGTACTTTGGGTGTGATATAAAAAGTGGGTGTGTTAAAGTTGATAACTTTAAGGAAAGAAAATTCCTTTTGGGTCAACAATCCAACCTCAAAAGCTTTTGTAAGACGGTAATTGATTTCCATGACAAGGTTTGGGAATGGGTTGTCTGGCCATTTTTCATAGCAGTGGTTGTCATTTAATTGTTTATAGATTTCCTCAAGATATTCATTTTCTGGCCATAGAACCACATTTCCTCCCTTGTCACTGGGTTTGATAATACAATTGGATAATTCCTTTAATTCCTGTAGTGCCTTTCTCTCACTCTGCGATAAATTGTCTACTATTGGTTCTATTTTCTCCCAATTTATCGATCTAATATCTTCCGTAGTAGCCTCAAGGAACATTTGAAGATATTTATTATTTGAGAAATTAGGGAATCTCTGAGATTTATTTGCTAGACCTGAAGGTGGTGGTGGGTCTAACATGTCTGAATTTATCCATGTATTCCCCTCCAAAAAGTCAACCACTTGGGACTCCTCAATACTTGAAATTGAGGAGTCCCAAGTGGTTGACTTTTTGGAGGGGAATACATGGATAAATTCAGACATGTTAGACCCACCACCACCTTCAGGTCTAGCAAATAAATCTCAGAGATTCCCTAATTTCTCAAATAATAAATATCTTCAAATGTTCCTTGAGGCTACTACGGAAGATATTAGATCGATAAATTGGGAGAAAATAGAACCAATAGTAGACAATTTATCGCAGAGTGAGAGAAAGGCACTACAGGAATTAAAGGAATTATCCAATTGTATTATCAAACCCAGTGACAAGGGAGGAAATGTGGTTCTATGGCCAGAAAATGAATATCTTGAGGAAATCTATAAACAATTAAATGACAACCACTGCTATGAAAAATGGCCAGACAACCCATTCCCAAACCTTGTCATGGAAATCAATTACCGTCTTACAAAAGCTTTTGAGGTTGGATTGTTGACCCAAAAGGAATTTTCTTTCCTTAAAGTTATCAACTTTAACACACCCACTTTTTATATCACACCCAAAGTACATAAAAATCTGAATAAACCTCCTGGTAGGCCGATTGTATCAGGGATGGGTGGACCTCTAGAAAGAATTGGCAAATATATTGACAAGAGAATTAAACATCTTAATCAAGAATTACCATCATATGTACAGGATTCGGCAGACATTCTGCGGAAATTAAAGGACCTGGAAATACCAGAGGACTGTCTATTAGCAGGCATTGATGTGGAATCTCTTTACTCATCCATCCCTCATACAATCGGAATTGATGCAGTGTCACAGTTTTTGGATATTAGACACCCTTTGGCGGGCCCACACAATGAATTTTTAATAGAACTTTTGGATTTTGTGTTAAATAACAACTACTTTGTTTTTGATAGTAAATACTATCGTCAAAAACGAGGCGTAGCAATGGGAGCCTCATGTGCACCCTCCTATGCTTGCTTACATTTGGGATGGTGGGAACGACAAGAAGTCTACCACCACCCTGCCTTTGAGAAACACGTAGCCCTCTGGGTTAGATTTATTGATGATGTCCTGGTGGTGTGGAGAGGTACTACAGCTGAATTTGAGAAATTTATGAGTGAACTAAATAACAATACTAGAAATATCTTTATCACTTTTAAAGTCGATAGGGAACAGATTGAATTTTTGGATCTAATGATCCGTAAAGAAGGAAGAACAATTGTGACCAATACCTTCAGAAAACCAACAGCTGGAAATACCCTCCTCCACGCCACCAGCCATCATCCATGGGCACTCATCAGAGGAATTCCCATTGGTCAATTCCTCAGAATTCGGAGAAACTGTACACAAATTAAAGACTTCCACAAAGAAAGCAAGGAGCTAGGTCAGAGATTCAGGAAAAGAGGCTACCCTAATTCTACAATTAGACAAGCAAAATTAAGGGCAGTGAAACAAACACGTGAAAAAATCCTGGGTCTAGAACCGGATGATGAAAGAAAAGGAAAAATGGACAGAGAGAGGGTAGGCCTAGTGACTACATATGGTACTCACTGGGACTACCTAAGACAAATTTTGGGTAAACATTGGCATTTGCTAATGTTAGACAACAAACTGAAACAAATATTGGGTCCTCGTCCCAATATGATAGCAAAACGTGCACCTACTATAGGTGATACACTAGTTCACAGTGAATACACTCGAGGAAGCATAAAGGGCCAAACAACACTATCTTTTGCTAAACACATTGGAGGGATGCACCCATGTGGACATTGCTCAATATGTAAATACGTTATGAAAACTAACTCTTTTAAAAATTCTTCAGGCAAAAATATATATAAAGTTAAACCCTTTGTCAATTGCTCTACAACTTTTGTGGTCTACCAAATAATTTGCCCTTGTGGCAAGATCTATGTAGGAAAAACTATCAGGGAATTTAGGAAGAGAATAGGCCAACACATATCAAGCATAATAGGCAAAGATGATACATCACCGGTAGCAATGCATTTTATGGACCACCATGAATCAGTGGCCACTGGAATGCAATGCATGGTGATCTACAAACTGGAACTATCAAATAGAAGGGGAGATTGGGACAAAATCCTACAACAAAAGGAAGCTAAATGGATATTTCTTTTGGATTGTATGATGCCTAAGGGGTTAAACAGCGACTCATCTTTGCAATGTTTTTTGTAATTCATGCATAACTGATAGAGACACGTCTTTTACTACACTTTGAACACCGATCCTGAAGGTGAGGTGCTGTCTGTGACCATTGCGATCTAATGCTCTATGTACTATATAAGTCTGACTGTGAAATAAAAATCGGAAGACTTGGGGACAGACCATGCGATATGGACAAGCATGGAACATAGAAAAGCCGGAAAGCCGGATGTAAAATGTGATTATTCGATCGGTACTATATGGACGCTTGAGTGTATGTATTATGCGCACACATGTAGTGAGTATGTTGAATGTCATTTTTGTGCGACCACGATCCACTTTTTCAATAAATACTATATGTGAAGAGTATATCGCATGCATATGCATTGTGTAGAATTGATAGTGATACGCCCTATGCTTTTGTAGGGAATATTGATCTACTATGGGATATGATATGCATAGCTATAGAAACTGACCGGGTGTTCCAGTCGCACTGGGTATGTATATACCCCTCACCTCTCTATCTGTGCTCCATCCATATCCCTTTTCTGGTTCCATAGAGATTCCAAGCAGTGTATTGCCTGGTGGTTAAATGCACTTGCCAGAGAATATGGAAAAGAATTTCCTCTGCGATTTGGATATATTTGTGAAATAGGAATCGGATGGTATGTGGATGGATCTTTTTGGATACGATATGTTTCAAATTTTTAAAAAATATTATTTGGACATGTACTATATGGATGCATGGATGCAGTGTGTATGAATGCGTTTTTCCTATTGGGAATAGATTGTATGTGACAGCGCACACCAACATAGGTTTTTTGGCTATGGGTTTCTTTTTAATTGTATATTTAAAATTGATATGTAGAGCACCAGGTAAACCTAATGGTTAAATGAGATAATGGGTTGATTACACCTGATTGACATCTAGGTTAATTATGGATAGCTCTGAATTCCCTTTTTATAGGAGGTAAAGATCAATAGCCCCCCAGTTCTGACGAAGTTCCTAGTTCTAAAGGAACGAAACATGTAAACTCTTGGGGTACAGGGACCCCCCGATGCACATTTTGAACCTCAGTGCTTTTTTTTTCTTTTGGAGCTCGGTAACATAGTTACCTTGAGCCACTAAGCAGCTTAAGGAAAACTATCACATGGAGACATGAACAGTGCAATCTGAACATTACTTGCACGCTCAAATTGGAGAGACTGACCCCATGGAGACCTAATACATTCTTTATTCTCAACTTTGGAGATTGGTATTTGCCTAACATCATTGAAGACACTGTATAATTGCAGTTTTATACTGGACATTACTATATCATTCACCTATCATTACTGCACTGATGAGGAGTGCTTCAGGCTCTGTGTGCTACACATGGATGGATGGCTCGGCTGCAAATCTCTCTGGCAGCACGTGAGTACAGATTTGATGTGGTAGCTACAACTCTGAGCTACACATAACAGCCCAACAGTGAGTACAACTTCAACCGTTTATTTTCTGTGGAATGCTGATCAATTATCTGCTCACCAACAGTGTATATATCAACACATCCAATATTCGTGTAAGCCTAATTGCCATTAGCAGTTCAACAAGATTTCAATATCTGATGGACATATCTACTTGATATATTAGAATGGACACTACCCATAAGTAATGGGAACCCGTCAATCAACTGTGGCTACATTGTTGCATAGTCCTCTCAAGTGCAGCATAGGTGAACTCTGATACTTAATGATCACTACTACAGTGTCTCAAATATATATTTTTGTTGAATGCCTCCTTATCAGTTACTATCTGATGGAAATTGAATAACTGTTTACGCCAGATGCGGCGACCCATCTGAAGAGCAGAGACATATATATATATACCACTTTTTTTCTCCAGCCTAGTAGAATTGTCTGTGGTCCCTGGGACTATATCTCTCTCATCTGATTTATCACTTGCCATTTATCTCCAATTGAGCAGTATTACTATACCACTATATAGTGGATCCCTCTCATGTCCCCATTTTTGAGCTTTTTCTTTTTTGCAACTTTTCCCACTTAGACGGTGGTACTTTCACCTGTAGTTACAGGGAACCACCGCATGGTGTGGAAATCTTTAGGATTATTGATAGCAGTGGGGGTTTTATATGTGCTTGGGGTGGGGGGTCTCTTTGTGTTGTGTGGAGGGTGAATGGGTGAGTTATGGACTTAGATCTCCTTATTGGATGATCAAGCTCCAGTTTTCAATTTGTCACTGATTTTTGCCGTCTCGCTTTTGTGAGTGTATTCTCAGGTCACTTCTAGGGTACTATACCATTATTGGTTACCTGTGTGTTTTTAATGCCTTTTATGCTCTATTTTCTGATATTTAATAAAACGTAGTAATAACTCTTAAGGGTGTGCAGCAGTCATTTTTCTTTTTTGTTTTTTTTCTCTCTTGGCCCATCTAGTATATATAGGAGACATGGACACAAAAAGTGTCATTCAAACATTGGAGTACAATGGGTAAATGTAAATTGAACAATATACTGGTTTGACTTATGCGCAAAGACCCCGATGCGTTTCGACCCTTTTGCTGGTGTGGGTCTTCTTCAGGGGGAAGAAAGTTTGCAGGCATAAGTTCTATAAAAGAGATATATATATGTACATGATGAGATTTGTTAGAGAAACAAAAAACAAACAAACATATGAGTATTAAGCTATTAAAAATACAGTCATTATTGCAGACATTAAAAAAGTATATAGTTACCAAGGTGAATGTCCAGAGCCAGAACCGGTAGCCAAACACAGACCAGGCCGCCATGGCGGGGAATTCCCAGGGGACACTCAGGATGAAGGGAGAGGTCAAGATTGCAAAATAGACCAGGTGGTGGAATGGGTGGAACAACCCCCAAGCCCGCGAGGGATCGCAACCAAGGACCCCGCATTAGGCCGGAGGGTGGGGGGGGGGGGGAGGGGGGAAAAAGGGCAGGGCAAGAGAAACGGAAGGAAAGCCGAGCCGGTGGAGCGAGGAACCAGCCAAACAAAGAGGATATAATGAAACCTGGGGGGAGAAAAAAGAAACCCCCATGATGGAAATATTTGCATCCTAAGTGGTGATACAAACAGAGTGTCTACAGGAAGGAAAGGTGGATGATATGTGTATGGACAAATAGTGGGGAAAGCTTGAAAAAAAAAAAAATATATATATATATATATATATATATATATATATACAGTACAGACCAAAGGTTTGGACACACCTTCTCATTCAAAGAGTTTTCTTTATTTTCATGACTATGAAAATTGTAGATTCACACTGAAGGCATCAAAACTATGAATTAACACATGTGGAATTATACATAACAAAAAAGTGTGAAACAACTGAAAATATATTTCATATATATATACTTATACCTTATTTAGTAAACTTAGTGAAAATTTACTTTGCAGTCTTGATAACTACGGTAAATTATTCCCACTAACTCATCAGACCATCAGTTAAATGATTGTTTGTGGTCCAATAAAGTATATTAGAAAATATAATTGCTTGCATTAAACTGATGAATAGGAAATTTAAAAAGAGAATATTATTTAAAAAAAGTCTGTTTTATAACATTTTTATGACATTTTCTACAATTTCCCATCACAGATGCTGAGTTCCTGTTAGTCATGTTAAATAGATATTTCATTTAAAAAAAGAAAAAAATAGTTAAAACAAATAACAAGCAAAAAGTCTTTAAAATGCAGAGAATGAATAATATGTTGTATGTTGCAGGGAATGTATCAATAATTAATCTAAATGAACAGCCCAACAGATTATGTGCAAGGCACAGATGGGAAAATCCACTATCTCTAATGTGAGGAACTCACCCCAAAAAAACAAAAGAAAATCATGTGACAATCCTTAACCCACTAAAAATCTACTAAACAACAATTATAAATATACAGTGCCCTGAAAAAGTATTCATACCCCTTGAAATTTTCCAGATTTTGCCATGTTACGACCAAAAACATAAATGTATTTTATTGGAATTTTATGTGATAGACCAACACAAAAGTGGCACATAATTGTGAAGTGGAAGGAAAATAATAAATGGTTTTAATTTTGTTTTTACAAATAAATATTTTAAAAGTGTGGCGTGGATTTGTATTCAGCCCCCTTTACTCTGATACCCCTAACTAAAATCTAGTTGAAACAATTGTCTTCAAAAGTCACCTAATTAGTAAATCAAGTCCACCCATGTGTAGTTTAATCTCAGTATAAATACAGCCGTTCTGTAAAGCCCTCCGAGGTTTGTTAGAGAACCTTAGTGAACAAACAGCATCATAAAGGCCAAGGAACACACCAGACAGGTCAGGGATAACGTTTTGGAGAAATTTAAAGCAGGGTTAGGTTATAAAAAAAATATCCCAAGCTTTGAACATCTCACAGAGCACTGTTCAATCAATCATCCAAAAATGGTAAGAATATGGCACAACTGCAAACCTACCAAGACATGGCCGTCCACCTTCTACTGACAGGCCAGGCAAGGAGAGCATTAATCAGAGAAGCAGCCAAGAGGCCCATGGTAACCCTGGAGGAGCTGCAGAGATTCACAGCTCAGGTGGGAGGATCTGTCCACAGGACAACTATTAGTCGTACACTCCACAAATCTGGGTGAGTGTCAAGAAGAAAGTCATTGTTGAAAGAAAGATATGAGAAGTCCCGTTTGCAGTTTGCGAGAAACCATGTGGGGGACACAGCAAACATGTGGAAGAAGGTGCTCTGGTCACATGTGACCAAAATGTAACTTTTTGATATAAAAGCAAAATGCTATGTGTGGAGGAAAACACTGAACATTACCCTCAACTTACCATCCCCATTGTGAATCATGGTGGTGGCAGCATCATATTGTGGGGATACTTTTCTTCAGCAGGGACGAGGAAGCTGGTCAGAGTTGATGGGAAGATGGATGGAGCCAAATACAGGGCAATCTCAGAAGAAAACCTGTTAAAGTCTGCAAAAGACTTGAGACTGGGGCTGAGGTTCACCTTCCAGCAGGACAACGACCCGAAACATACAGCCAGAGCTGCAATGGAATGGTTTAGATCAAAGCATATTCATGTGTTAGAATGGCCCAGTCAAAGTCCATACCTAAATCCAATTGAGAATCTGTGGCATGACTTGAAAATTGCTGTTCACAGACGCTCTCCATTCAATCTGACAGAGCATGAGCTATTTTGCAAAGAATAATGGGCAAAAATGTCACATCCCCATAAAGACTTGCAGCTGTAATTGCAGCAAAAGGTGGTTCTACAAAATATTAACTAGATTTTAGTTAGGGGTATCAGAGTAAAGAGGGGCGGAATACAAATGCACGCCACAGTTTTCAGATATTTATAAAAATTGAAAACCATTTATCATTTTCCTTTCACTTCACAATTATGTATCACTTTTGAGTTGGTCTATCACATGAAATCCCAATAAAATACATTTACATTTTTGGTTGCAACATGACAAAATGTAAAAAATGTCAAGGAGTATGAATATATTTTCAAGGCACTGTATCTGAATAATTTAAATGTCTAAATAGAAATCTATTCTGTTTTTACTTGGTGAAAATATTAAACCGTAACAAAAATATTGCTGTACATGGTGTTCATAAGGCTGCTTACAAGATTAACATGACTTGACTTACTTAAAGGGAACCTTCACCCTCCTGCCCCGGAGTGCCAATATCGAGTAAGATTTTTTTTATTTGTTTACACACTGTTTTTTTTCTTGCTTGAAAGATTTGGTCGGCCCCTAACTTCCGGAATTGGTCCAAGCGAATGACACAGTGCCCCCAGTATGCATGATCTGCAGACCCTATTCAGTAAGGAGAGAGCGGGCCTAGCAGCAACTGTCACAGGCAACAAGTCAGACCCATGCAGCGCCTGCAGAGGAGGATCCCGCCACCTAAACGCTGGATCTGCAGGCTAGGTGAATATCCTTACTGTGCAGAAGTCAGTAAAAGGTAAGCAGGGGGGAAAGAAATGGGATGAGGGGGGAAGGCTGAATTTCCTCATTAATTAATGTCATTGTGTACACTTCTACTAAATCTCCTTGCCTGTTGCTTTATCGCTTGTCAGTTGTTTAAGGAATTATAGCAATAAAAATGATCAAAAGTCACAGGAGACTATGCAAATGCCATGGGGCCCAGCGACAGTACAGCCTGAGTCTATAATGATAGACCAAGGAAAAGATATAGAAAAAAAAACGATTTTGTAATGTCAGAAAAGCAATTAGTATGCTGCTGTAGTTTATCATCCAAATAATGGGCTACACACTGAAGACATTCAACTCCAGCCAAGGTTTATTGCAATGACAGCAGAACCGCTCATTCCCACCCAAAGCCATGCCCCCAAAATGTTTCACCCACATCAGGGCTTAATCATGGGGAATCCCTTGATTCCCCATAATTAGGACCTGCTGTGGGGAAAACATGCTTGGAACATTAGTTTGGGTGGGAGTGAGCGGTGTGCTGTCATTGCAGCAAACCTTGGCTGGAGTTGAAATCCTTCAATGTGCAGCCTGTTGTTTAGAAGCACTACAATGGGACAAGAGTGGACTCCAGGGCATTGGAACCCAGCTAGGGTTGCCACCTCATCCCTTTAAAACAGAACACATATGAATTACACATTTTCTGTGGCTGATTTAATTTAGATAAGGCTCCACTTGAGTTCAATTACCACCTTAATCAGCCACAGAACCTGTGTAATTCATATGTGTTCTGTTTTAAAGGGATGAGGTGGCAACCCTAAACCCAGCTGATTGCAGGGAATCATTGAGGAACCAGGCTGACATGTGAGCAGGGAAAGGGGTTGGGTTCATCTAATAGTATGCTGCTGCATTGGATAATATTTCATGTAACACTTAACAGCACATTGCCAAATCACCAAAATACCCCTTTCTTGCCATTACTACAAAACTGCTACTTCCTTGCTTTCACGTGTAACCTGAAGCCTAGGCTGCCTTCGTCATATGGTCTCTGGGCACTAAAAGACACATAATGGGGCAATTTTATTAAAGGAGTTGAGAATGTTCAAACACAATAAATTGTGTGAATATTCACTAAAATTATCCAATCGTGATCAGATAAAATAGGCAAACAGGGATTCTATTTTCAATTTTTTTTAAAATTGAAGAGAATCATCAGATAATTTATTGTGTGAATATTCTAAACTTCTTTAGTTAATCAGATTCAATAAGTCGAGTGTTAGGCAGTTAATACGCACAGGCTTGACACTACATAGATGAGCAAGAATAAAGAGGACTCTCCTCGAACTCGCACCTTAAAAAAACAAGTAAACAGTAGTTGGCTCTATTCTGACAGGTTCCCTTTTTTTTACTGTGTCTTTTATTCATAGGTATTTTATGGTGTAGATTCTGTGCTTAGTGCAGTCTAATTGCATTAGCTCACAATTATGGTTAAAGTAATTGTCAGGATTAATAGAAATGGTCAAAGTATTCTTTGGGATAAAATAAAGTTAAATGGGATGAATTAAAGGCAGGTGCAGCACCCTTATAATTGCAGACACTGAAAGGTATAATTACTTGAATAGCAGAAGAGTCTAAATGCTGCTGGTATAACAGAGCTCCATAAAGCCCCAGCCAGACAAACACAGAGCTTTGTTGTACAAAAACTTGCACACTCCTCGTACACACAAGCGTTGATTCAGTTGTGTCTGGTTAGGGACTGTCTCTTTACTAATGAACTATTTACATTTAATATAATATTGTATTTTTTTTTTGTATCATGTTTATTAATATTTATTTTATTCATTTTTGATTTTTAGAGTTTTAACTTTTATCTTGGTTTAGTTTTATTTAATCAATTTTTTTGTATGGCATGTAGAAATAGGATGAATTAATTATGTACATATTTAGCTAGATTCATAAAGCCTTACGACAGCGTTTCAGTAGATACGCCGTCGTAAGTCCGAATCCGCGCCGTTGTATCTTTAAGCGGTATGCTCAAATTGAGATACGCTTAAATGTTGCTAAGATACGACCGGCGTAAGTCTCCTACGCCGTCGTATCTTAGTTGCATATTTACACTGGCCACTAGGGGCGTGTACGTCGATTTACGCTGAGAATATGTAAATGACGTAGATACGCCTATTCACGAACATACGCTCGCCCGTCGCATGTAAGATACGCCGTTTACGTAAGCCGTTTTCAGGCGTAAAGATAAACCACCAAAAAGATGGCAGAGCCAATGTTAAGTATGGACGTTGGACAGCCGTCGAATTTCACGTCGTTTGCGTAAGCCGATTCAGAATGGGGCTGGGCGTAGGTTACGTTCACGTCGAAAGCAAGGAGTATTTGCGACGTGATACTGAGCATGCGCGCCCGTACGATCGGCTCTTCATTTACATGTATGGTAATGAATCGTGAATTCATTACCATACAACATGCCCCCTACCTGCCTATTTTGAATTAGGCGGGGTTACGCCGGGCCATTTGCGCTACGCCGACGTAACTTAGGAGGCAAGTGCTTTGTGAATACAGTACTTGCCTCACTATGTTACGTCGGCGTAGTGCAGAAAGATACGCCGCCGTAGCGTAACGATTGCGTTTATTAATTGTATATCCACTGAACAATGAAGCAGTTAACGATAGTGTCTTTTTACCCAGCCCCTTGCTTGTATAACGTCCCGCCCCTTTTGACTATATAAATCTTCCGGGTGCCATTTTCCTTGACTGTGACAAAGCACATGTGCGCGAAACGCGTCGTCAAGGCTACCCAGCTCCACTTGCGAGTCGCCATGTTCCATTTACCATCATCCCCCACCAGTGCCGATCCTGACCTCCCTGCGTTGAGAAGGGGGGGGCGCTGCCGACAGTGACATGTCACATTAAATATTAAAGTTGAGAAGCGGGGGGAGGGGGTGTTCTGCTGTTGGAAATGACATCTTACATTGCGAGTTAAAAAGCGGGGTGAGGGGCCGAAAATTACTTCTCACCAGGCGGGCCTCTAGTAATTTGGGGGGCCCTCCGCATCTTTGCGGGGCCCTAAGCGGCTTGCATAGTGAGCCTATAGGGCGGATCGGCCCTGTCCCCCACGATCACCATCTTTGGCTACTTTGACAGTTACTCCAGTCTGACAGCCCGACTTTAACCTCCAACAGTGGGCTTATATTTTCTACACACTCCCACCTGAGTGACCAGAGTGGGACGTGTTTGTGTGCAGAGGAGAGTTTTACGGCAATTCCATTGCAGCATCTCGGCTCCTCTCAGTTGGACTGACGTCACAGACACACGCAGGACGGAATCCCCTTGCATCTCCCCGCCGAACGCTTCTCCTCACACGTCGGATCATCATCCACACGCTGGTTAGGGTGTCTCTTTCCTGGCCACCACACAGCAAGGGGACTGGTGGCAATTTCTTAAAAACATCTGATAATTTACTTTTTTTCAGTCATTGCTTTTTAGTCATTGGTGAATTATAAGTCTATGTATGCCCTGCTGGTCTGATGTACATGCTGGGACTTTTTGCTCCACAACAGCTACAGAACCGCTGAGCTCAGAATATCACAGACCTGAGTATACAAGCAAACTGAAATCCCCATTCATCACTGTTATTTAACAGGCATCTGGTAATGGAAATCTGAAACAAAGAAGCTTTCAAGAAGATCTCTGGCCTTATGAATCTTCACAATAGTTTCTACCGCCAAAGCCGTTTAACTCTCTAAATGATTAATAATTTCTAAAGCTAAAGATGGCCATACACAGAGCAAATTTTGGCCCATAATTTGATCTCTAGGGGCCATGTTAGGGCAGAAAATTAGAGGCTACATCCAATCAGATGCAGCCACTGTTCAAGTATTCTGACAGCTGTGGGTGCTGGTTGTTTAGCGTGGATGGGGGAATCAATAGATCTCTCTCTCTTTTTTTGTGCAACCAAAAACCTGTCAGCTCCTGTTGGAGACACTGTACTAACAATATGAGGTTAGTCAAGCGATCTCCCCCGCTGAGCTGTTGTGTTCTAAAAGGGGGATGCCCCCCCCCCCGACAGAACACTCCGATCAGCACTCTCTGCCATTGGCTGAAAGCACTGATCGGGAGGCGGGTAGCTGCTGATTTTCCAGCATGCATGTCCGACAGAAGCTGGCTGAATGGGTGCCTTCTGTCGGACAGACCGACATACACACGTATAGAATGTTGGCAGGTTTTTTTTGCACCAGCAAATGTCTCCCGACATTCTACATGTGTGTACAGGGCTCTAGTAAGAGTTGCTAATATGCAAATTATATAAAACCAAATAACCTGTTGTCTGTGCTCACTTTGTTTTGAATGCTAAGAAAAATTATCCGTTTCTTAATTTATAGAATGGTTCTACATCCATATGACTTGAGATTCTAGTCACCTAAAAAAAAAAATCAGAAAGCTGCCAGAAAATATAAAGTGTAGCGGTATCTGCACTTATCTGCAAAAACTTTCATAGCCTTTGCTATGCCTGAATCCTGGACGGTTCTGAACGGACAACATCTTCAGATAGTTTTTTTGCCAATTCCCTTCTGGCCCCCTCCTCCACATTCCAATTGGCCTACCACTTTCATGGACTCCCTCACTCGCCAAAGAGAGATTGGCAGCATAGGAAAGAGAAGCGTCAGAGATTTGGCCATTCGGAACAACTCGGCATTCAGTCGCACCAAGGACAGAAGAGCTGCTGAAGGCACATGCAGACCCTTCTTGGTTGCTAGCCACCTACAGTTTATACATGCTAACACCTTTTTTGTTTAATGTGATACTAAACACACATTATTTAATTTACATTACATTTACATTGTCCCTTCTCTTTCTGTATATGGATGATGGAACTTATTTTATAATATAATTATTTTGATTAAAAAAAAAACAACATCAAAAGTACCTTTTCTCATAATCAATATACAGCTGTCATATGACTCAGCTCTTTCCCAGCCTGTCTGCTGGGAAACATAAGCAGGAGGAGCCTCTGAGGCCGTGTACAGACGACCAAACATGTACGATGAAAGCGGTCCGCCGGACCGTTTTCACCGTACATGTCTGGCCGGGGATTTCTGTACGATGGCTGTACTAACCATCGTACAGAAATCCGCGCGTAAACAATACGCGGGGCGTGTCCGCGGTGTCGCCGCGACGATGACGCGGCGACGTGGGCGGGCCTGCCAGTTAAATGCTTCCACGCATGCGTCAAAGTCATTCGACGCATGCGAGGGATGGCGGGCGCTCGGACATGTACGGTAGGTCTGTACAGACGACCGAACATGTCTGAGCGGGCAGGATTCCAGCGGACTGTTTTAAAACAAGTCCAGGAATATTTGTCCGCTGGGAAAAGGCCCGGCGGGCAAATGTTTGCTGGAATCCTGTCCGCTCGGGCCTACACACGACCGAACATGTCTGCTGAAACTGGCCCGAGGACCAGTTTCAGCAGACATGTTTGGTCGTGTGTACGGGGCCTGAGTTTTTGCTGCTGGTCACATGTTCAAAAAAAAAATTAAAACGAAACTTTAAAACTAAATAAATAATATCAATAAACTGTTTAACATTGGCATACAAATATATATTTGAAATAAAATAACCTGGTGTGGGTGGATTTCTGACAGTCACAGGCTGTATCACCGCCCTTCATCCTGTGTCTTAGAATAAAAAGGAGGTGAAGCATCCATTAATCTACATGTAATCTCCCACCCCCATTGTGTTTAGCTGGTTAGCGGACATGGAGGAGGAGGGAGGGAGTGAGCTGTTATTTACCACTGACCCATATACACCTCAATAGTCACATGGGCTGCTCAGATGTGATAGGGAGGAAATACACAGCATAGAACCTTGCTAAAAAAACGAGCAGGTGCAGAAAGCAACCTTGCTGTCAATGCAATTATCTCATACAAAACAATTTAAGGGGTTGTAAACCTGTGATATGGAATATTAACAAAGCATATCCCTCTATAGTGTGTGCTTGTCTCAATCCAGAGCACAAAGTGTCATTTTTGTCTGCTGCCTCCTTCTTCTGCTATTTGCAGGAGTCACAGGGGAGGGAGCTCTAGCGCACAGTCTGTGATTGACAGCCTCAGCTGTATTCTTGTGTGCTGTGTGAAGGAGGTGTGTCTCTTTCCTCCAATCTGCTGTCAGAGCTCTTCTCACTGAGCTCTGCAGAATGTAACTTAAGCTCCCCATCCCCTGCTTTTTGAAAGCTTAAACTAGCTGTATAAATTCTGCATTTTGAATGGCTGTAGAGAAGAGAGGGTTGCAGATAAACAAGTACAACTTATGCTAGTCACCTTACTTGGTATATTTAAGGGGTTACAACCACTTTATATTCCAGTTGAACAAATTTCATTAAGACATGTTAAAAAAAATTACATTTAACTAAGTCGAATAAAGAAAAACTGTAACAGCATCAATTAACTAGTCTTTTTATTTTTGACATAAATCTTACTCGTAGAGAGAAAACCCAGCAATGTAATGTATGAAGATATTAAACATTGTAGTGTTTTTTAACAGACAGCAACGAGTCTGTATAAAATATTTTATATAGCTCTATAAGGTAAATATTTCAGTGTCTATAATAAAAATAAAATATATAAAAAATATATTGGAAAAATTCAGGAAAGAACAGGTTGGTAATGGTCGACTCTCTCCAGAAGTGTCTGCGAATATCCGGGGGAATAGTACCTGGAAAATAAACATTAAAGTGATTTGACAATTGATAAGAAAATTGGAGAAAAAAAAAACTGTAATATTTAGACTATATTCACACTTGTGAATGTGCCTCTCGCAGCTAATCGCCAGGAACCCCTGCTGCGCTGTTTGGCCCATTCACATATGTGAATGTGACCTAAAGCAAATCTGTGTTTTTTTATTTCAAATATAAAGTAAGGACAGTTCCGAAGATAGAAGATATAAGGAGTTGTACCATTAATTTTCCACCCTTACCTGCAAACTGCCATCAGCATCAACCCAAAAACCCAAACTTTTGATACTGGAAGAACATACAAACACCCAAAGCAGATTTAGTGCAGCCAGTTACCCATCTTGGGCACTGCCATGTGGGGGGGATGGGTCTAACCCAACTCTAGTCAAATGCAGACTTTCAGAAAGTCAGTATTAACACAGAATATTAAGGGACTCTAACAGTTCTGTGCAGGTGGTAAAATGACCAAATAAAGGTATGCTATTCCACCTGCTGATACCTTATATTCAAGGGCCCGGATTCACAAAGCACTTACGCCGATGTATCTCCAGATACGCCGCGTAAGTGCAAATATGCGCCGTCTTTACTTTTTGCGCCGAACTCAAAAACTAAGATACGCCTGAAAATAGGCTACATCCGACCGACGTAACTTGCCTACGCCGGCGTAGAGTGGGCGCATATTTACGCTGGACGTATTTGGAGCTCCCATTGATTTTCTATTCACATATGCAAATTGGGGCGATACGCCGATTCACGAACGTACGTCCGACAGAGTGCGTGTAAAGTCATACGTCCGGCGTAAAGTTATGCCCCATAAAAGAGGTGTAACTCCGCAGCATCCATGCAAAGGGAACACAAGCCATCGTATTTTACGTCGTTTACGTAGGATGTGAATATGACTAGGCGTAGGTTACATTCACGTCGTAGGCAGTGATCCGTCGTATCTTAGGCAGTTGTTCCGACGTGATTCTGAGCATGCGCACTGGGATGCCTCCACGGGACGGCGCATGCGCCGTTCAGTATTTGTATCTGTCTGGCGCTCGGCCCATCATTTGCATGGGGTCACGCCTCATTTGCATGGCTCACGCCCGCTTCCACTTATGCCTGAGAAACCCAGCACAGATTTGGCAGCACTGGCTTTGTGAATACAGTGCTTGCCTCTTTGCGCTGCGTCGGCGTAGCGTAAAGAAGATACGCTACGGCGGCATAAATATGCGATGATGTCTGTGAATCCGGGCCAATATGTCTGTAAAGGTTCTTATTTATCCAGGTTATGGTATATCTAGTAGTAGTTGGTCACATTCAACTGGATTTATTCGCCAATGTTGAAGATGTTGAGAAAGCCCCTTAGATCAGTGGCAGAACGTCTTCAACATTACAGGTGAAGTTCAGTGGAAGGTAACGAGCAACTATTAGCTTCTGTTCAAAACCTCATATTTAAGGCTGTCAGTAAAAGTTAATGTTATAAACATCAAAATAAAAGGACTATGCTGCAAGATGTCAGTCTCAGGGAGGTGGCTACCGCTGTCCGAAATGTCATTAGAGCTTGCAAAAACCACTGGAAACTAGATACACATTATATATCATACCCACAGTGTGCACTGTCTTCATCTTAATGAGTAGCTGAAGTAGTATGATATAAAAATAATAAAGACACCTAGGCAACCAAGATTAGGTGGATACTGTGAAACAACATGTAGCCAAATGTGCTGCTGCTGCATTTATACAGGGTCTACGTCACACATTAAAAATAAATGAAATCAGTGAATCCAGCGATGCACCAATCTCCAAAAATAATAAGAAAATAACAAATAAATAAATAGATAACTAATAGTCCACAATAAATGTGACTCCACGCCAAATAGAAGAGTGACAAAAAGTCCTTGAATCTTCCAATACATCTTCTGTGTTACCCCACCACTCCTGGTGATACTCAGTCCACCACTACTAGTCCCTTTATAGGAACCAAATTATACACTGTGCTGCCTGATGGATGTCGCCTCATATTCTTTTAATTATCGGATGTGTTTTGCATGCTATGCATTAAGGTGAAAAAACAGGAAGGTTTACAACTCCAACACACAGTCAGTCCATCCGGTTAACCGATGAACCTGACTGATGGTCTGATATGCCTACACACCATCAGTTAAAAAAACGATCGAGTCCAACGCGGTGACGTAAAACACAACGACGTGCAGAGAAAAATGAAGTTCAATGCTTCCAAGCATGCGTCGACTTGATTCTGAGCATGCGCAGGTTTTTAACCGATGCTTTTGCATACTAATCATCGGTTTTGACCTATCAGTTAGGCGTCCATCGGTTCAATTTTAAAGCAAGTTCTAAAATTTTTGACCGAAGGATAACTGACCGATGGGGGCCCACACACGATCGGTTTGGACCGATGAAAAGGTCCTTCAGTCCGTTTTCATTGGTTTGGACCGACCGTGTGTATGCGGCCTAAGTGGTGTTGGTCGGCACAGCAGACTTGGTTAACGCACACAAGCTGCAGCCTCAATTATGTAAATGCCTGGAAACTTAATGTGAGATCCGATCACTGCTGTGCACCAGCATAAGTGCACAATCTAATGTGAGTATATTTTATCTTCATTTTTAATAATAAATTTGTGATTTTACGGAAAGCACTATGATTTTTTAATTATAATCTGGGTATTGGCCTTGTGAATTGATGAGAATATGAGGTGACATCCATCGAGCAATGCAGCGGATTATTTGGTTCCCTTAAAAGGGACAGGCGCATTTTGACAGAATGCTGAGGCCAGTGGTGGTGGACTGAATATCACAAGGAGTGGTGGGGCCACACAGAAGTTGTATTGGAAGATTCAAGAACTTTGTGTTGTCAATTTTCTATGTGGTGTGGAGTCATGTTTATTGTGGACTATTAGTTATTGTCTTTTGATATTTAGATATTTGTTATTTATTGGAATTTTTGGGGATTGGTTCAGCGCTGGATTCAGTGATTTTTTTTTTTTAAGTGCTATGATACCAATACATGTTCCTCCAGTGATCTTAACTTAAATCCCCTCTTATGACAAATAGGGAAGGGGAGGGGGGATCGAGAATCACACAACACACTATGACCACACACTGTGATTTAAGGACCTATAGAAACAAAATAAAAATAAGTAAGCTGGGGCAAAACTAGGTTCAGGCATCATGTTTTTTTACCTTACAAGATTAAGGGGCTTAAACAAGGATTCTGCCTGCTATGGGCTAGAAGAAATTTTCTTGCTAGCATGTTTTTTTCATACATAAGTCACTAAGTGCTTTTCTCAGAAAAAAAATATGTATATATTTTCTTTTTTCTGAAATTGCTCTGTGAAGCATTCAGTTTAAATCCAAATAGCTGGTGGTGAAATTTTTCTTTGATTAAGTAGAAAATTGCTACTTCGATGCATTATACATATGTTCTGAGAGTAGAATCATTCAGACATATGTAACTAGTGAGTGTGTTTCTCACTTCCAGACTGGCTACCTGCCACAAGCTTGCCTGAACTGTACAGCAAGGAATCATTTTCAGTAGTCTGAACATCTATCTGTACCTGACAATCTCCTCGGGGTAACAATTATTGATAGTGTTGATGTACTCTTGGAGAGGTGAGCCAGGGTCCGCTGAGATCTCTTGAATCTTTTTAAGTCCACCACTTGTTACAAAGAGTCGCCTTGCTTTGCTGTCATGTGGAAGAACCTGGAAATGAATAGCACAAAACCATAAGATTGCTGTGAACAATACATACAGGCGTGTGACCATCTCTGATTTCAAAGCAAGACTGCATACCACACTGGATTACAGCTTAAAAATGTCAACACATTTACAAATATCTTGAAACATTTTTTCTTAAATGATGTCCCGACAATAGAAAGAAAAGGAGACCCTGAGGCTTGCACATTTTCTGGTTCAGAGACAAGAAAATGCAAGAAAATAATGAGCTAACCAGCATTGGGGGAAACAGCGCTCATAAGGTACAGGCAGTGTTATCAGATCAAACCGGTTGTAAAGACCTCACCTAAGTATCCTGTCTTGTTGTGAAGGCCACATTGTTAGGGAGGGACAGAGCGAAGACCGAGCAGATGAAAGAAGAAGGAGTAGAGAAAGACATAAAGAGTCTGTTCAACAAAAGCTGAAAGAAAATGAAAGGAAGAGACAGGATGAGGACATAAAACAAAAAGCAGAGAAGAAAATGTGATTAGATCAAAAAGCAAAATAAGAAGGTAACGCAGTGTAGGCTAAAACAAAAGATACAGGTAACAGGTAACAGCAATTGTAAAACAAAGGTGTTAAAATAAACCAAGGATCCTGTGACATTATATTCTACAAACAGAATGGGATTGATAACTGTAGTAATATTACTCTGCATGTGAATACTGTTTTTCTTTATTTATTACCTTCATTTATTAAAGTACCAATTACAGGGGTTGGGACAAGATAAATATAATGGCCCAGATTCACGTAGGGCGGCGTAACTTTGTGCGGGCGTAGCGTATCTTCTTTACGCTACGCCGCCGCAACTTAGAGAGGCAAGTGCAGTATTCACAAAGCACTTGCGTCCTAAGTTACGGCGGCGTAGCGTAAATGGGCCGGTGTAAACGCGCGTATTTCAAAGTAGGCAGGTCGTGGGCGTGATGTATTTAAATTAAGCGTGACCCCATGTAGATGCATGGCCGAACGAACGGCGCATGCGCGCGCATGCTCAGTATCACGTCGAATTTTCAAAGTAAATTACGCCCGCTCAATGCTTAGGCGAAGTGAACGTAACCTACGCCCAGCCCATTCACGGACGACTTACGCAAACAATGTAAAATACAACGCTGTTCGGACGTTTCCGACGTCCATACCTAACATGACTTACCCCTGCTTTATGAGGGGTTACTTTACGCCGGTCCGACGCCTTACGTAAACGCCGTATCTTGATACGCCGGGCACGCGTATGTTCGTGAATCGGCGTATCTAGCTAATTTGCATATTCTACGCGGAAATATACGGAAGCGCCCCTAGCGGCCAGCGGAAATATGCACCCCAAGATACGACGGCGTAAGAGACTTACGCCGCTCGTATCTAGGCAACTGTGAGGCGTATCTGATTCTATGAATCAGGCGCGGAGATGCGACACCTCACACTCAGAGTTACGACGGCGTATATGGAGATACGCCGTCGTAACTCCTTTGTGAATCCGGGCCAATATATACAGGGTTTAAAATTTCAAGTCCTGAGCTACTAGCCACGCTTTAAGGGTTACTCGTCACCAGTTGCCCCACCCAATCCCTACTCTGCCCCGCCCCTAAACACGCCCTCATAAATTATCTCATGAAATTACACTAAAATTTTTTATGCAGAATTAAGTTCCTCAGCTGTGTCCATCAATTGAGCCTCAGCTGTGTCCATCAATGCAGCCTCAGCTGCGCCCATCAATGCAGTATGACCAGTGCCCATCAATGCAGCCTGACCTGTGCCAATCAATGCAGTCTCACCTGTGCCCATCTATGCATCCTCAACTGTGCTCATTAATGCAGTGTGCCCAGTGTCCATCAATGCAGCCTCACCAGTGCCCATCATTGCAGCGTGACCAGTGCCCACCAATGCAGTCTCACCTGTGCCCATCATTGCAGCGTGACCAGTGCCTATCAATGAAGCCTGACCTGTGCTCATCAATACAGCCTGACCTGTGCCCATCATTGCAGCGTGACCAGTGCCCACCAATGCAGCCCCACCTGTGCCAATCATTGCAGTGGTACCAGTGCCCATTAATTACTTTTTTATATCCACTGTGTATATGAATATATGTATACATATAAATGTACACGTAGCACTACCCCCATTAGGAGCCACTAATTAGGATGGGTCCTCTGTTCTTTTCTTCAACCTTTTCCAAAAAAACTCAGCCCCTCTAAGGCCTTGTACACACAAGAGGATTTATCCGCGGAAACGGTCCTCCGGACCGTTTCCGCGGATAAATCCTCTCGCGGATTTTGATCTGATGGTTGTACTAACCATCAGATCAAAATCCGCGTGGAATTCCCTCCGCGGTGACGTGTCGCGCCGTCGCCGCGATGATGACGCGGCGACGTGCGCGACGCTGAAATATAAGGACTTTCACGCATGCGTCGAATCATTACAACGCATGCGAGGGAGGGAATCGGACGGATTGATCCGGTGAGTCTGTACAGATCACCGGATCAATCCGCTGGACTGGATTCCAGCGGATAGATTTCTTAGCATGCTAAGAAATTTTTATCCGCTGGAAATCCATCGGCCCGAAAAATATCCGCGGATAAATATCCGCTGGGTTGAAACCGATCCGCGGATAAATTCCAGCGGATAGATCCTCTCATGTGTACGGGGCCTTACACACCAGGTTGAGTGTACAAACACACAATATCACAGGAAATCACTGAAAGTAATACTTAGTACCCAGTAGTAGCACTATATGAAAGAAGACAAATAAATAAATAAAGGTAAACTTAATATATTATCACACAATATGGTTGTAAACTAATAAAGCATAAAATGCATTAACAATGTTAATAACACAATTTAGCATACAAAGTGATTAACAGTAAGGATCAGGCATGAGATGATATTTGGCATCCAGATCATCATAGACAGTAGTAAGGCCACCTGAAACATAACAGTGAGCAGTGGTAAAGTTGAATCTACTGCATGCTGGAACTATACTGTCAGAGTGCATTTAGGGCGGCAATGCACTAGACTGACTAGGTATGCACTGTCCAAAAGAAAAGGAGCATGGCAGAGGGGGGGGAAGGGGAACAAAGGGAACATCCATGATGTTCTTCTGCCAGCTATCATTAGGGCCCTTTAAGAACATTGGTGCACTTAATGACAGTCATTGACACAGGTGCAAGGTAGATGTGGTAAAGATGCGGTAAAGGTTTGGTATAATGTAGTATAGGCATATAGGGTTGGTATAGATGCAGTTTAGATACACTTGGTGTTCTGCTCTCAGTGGCTGTCCCATTTTGGAGTAGTCTAAAGATGCTACCACATATGCACAGTAAGGCAACCACCTCTTAGTGGACCAGATGACTAGATATTATGAACTGCACACGTATGGAATCACTTCCATTTTAGAGGGCATGGGGAGCAGAGTGATAGCAGGGTAGTCTGGAGACACAGGTGGTGCAGATATATGACTTGTATGCATCCCCATTGCAATTTTAGGCTTCCATTATGACGGAACCCAATCATCATCTTCCTAAAGTTCAATATCAGTCACTTTCTTTTACTTTGCAGGTACATTTCCTAATTAACATGCTTTACCACTGTTAACTCTTAAAACAAATAAACCTACTATGTGATTAATTTGAAAATAAAGTCTGTATATTGGGCCGAAACGAAGGGGAAAGCTACATTTTACTTCCTGTAATTCTGCTTCACATAATTATAGGATAATTACAGTATATTAAAGGATAAGTGCACTATGCAAGGCCAGAGACAAAGGGAGACAGGCTCCACAGAAGTCTTTGGGGCTGTAATGCGCGGTTGTAGCCAGCACAGAGGAGACTTGCGGCACTGGATGTAAACAATCATCAGGCCATGGCTGTTGGATTTTGGTAAGTACACATCTGAGGAGGAGGGGGGATTGGATAGGTCAGGGCAACGTGCACTTTGTTTTAAAAAAAAACACTTATCCTTTAAAGCAGGTATTGTAAAAAGTCATGAAGACTTCTTTAGTTAACCTCCCTGGCGGTATGATTCTGTCTGGAATTACGTACCAAAAGCGGTACAATTATTTTGCAAGGAAATTTGGCGTTTTATACTGTAGGCCTGTAATTTTTAGAAATAACTCACTTAAATCTCACCAAGCAAGAGTCTTGTAGGCATCCCGGGTATGATTTTTTTTTTAAAACAAAATTATAAATTATAATATAATAAATAATTATAAATAATTATAACAAATAATAATATAATTATAATAAAAATTATTCAATAATGTAATCAACTCAAAATCACTGAAATTTGCTCAGTTGCAGAATTGTCGCTGTCATTTTTTTTTTTTTTTTTAATGACGAATTTCCCCGCAAATCGCTATCGCACATTCCTGCAAGTGATTATAATTTATTATCGCTGTTTTCTAGCTGATCTAAAACCATTTTTGACATAAAGGGACACTTTTGGACAATCTACAGTTTTTAGGCAGAAAGAACATTTTTTATTATATAAAAGTACATGCAGAACACTGGGCAGACCACTAGGGACAAGGGGGGTGTGTATTTTTTACATACAGTACTGTAATCTATAAGATTACAGTATACTGTATGTAAAGTGTTTGTTTACTTTTTTGAATTTGGCGCCGTTCTCCGCTCCCGTGGGTCGTAACGTCGCAGGGAACGGAGATCGGCGGCACACGGGGAGACTGTGAATCGAGCGAGGAGGACCCGCTCGCTCACACAGCGGGGATGCATCGCTGGATCCAGGGACAAGGTAAGTATCTTGCCTGTGGATCCAGCGAAAGGTAAGCTGCGCCGCTGCACACTCTGCACGTCCACCCCGAGCGTGACTCGGGGTTACCGATCCTAACATAAAAAATCAACCCCGAGTCACGCTCGGGTTTACCGCCAGGGAGGTTAAATGTTTTTAGTTTGTTTTCCTAGATTGTAAAATGTATACATTGGCAAAAGCCCAAAAGCACATTTAGTAAATAAGCAATTTAAAATGTATGTAAAGAATTCTTTTTATAAACAGTGGAGAAAGCTTGGACTCCCTGTTAGGTTTCTTTTGCCGATGTCCCCCACTGGGGGATTAACCCCTTTATTTTTAGTTATCACCAAAGCAAGATATCAGGGAAAATCATCCATTTGGGAAACCTGTTTTCTACGATGGGGGATCCATACATTTCTGAGATATTTTCTATAATTTCTTGTGGCGTCACAAGGACAGGAAGTGAAGAGAAAACTCACCAACCGAACAGCAAAAAAAATAAGAAATAAAAAAAAATGCTAAAAATTAGATAGGTTAACCTTTGCCTACTTTATGTAACTTGGCTTTACATACACTTGAAAAGTCATTTGGACCCTTTCACACTAGTGCGACTGCAAAGTTGCATGATAAGTCGTACCCCATGATTTTCAATGAGTATCTTCAAGTCACACCGACTTCAAAGTAGTCCCTTTACTACTTTGGTCCGACTTTGATGCGAGTTGAGGTCCATAGACCTCACGTTAATACAAGCATTACCTGAAATCGTGGCAAAATCATGGTAAAATCACTGTAAAATTTACAAAACCACACGACTTTCAAGTCTGGGGAAGTGTGAAAGGGGCCTCAGAAAATACAGAGAGAAATCACAAACCAAGAAAGCAAATAAGTCAAATGGGAGAAGCATTCCAGCACAGGGAAAGATTGCACTGTGTAGGGGAAGATGCTTGTAGCAACTGTATTGTTACCCCCAGCGGAGCTGCTGAATTGTTTTTTCGATTTCTCTGCACACCTGAATATGACACACCTCGTTCACTCAGTAGTTACTGACACACTTTGAGGTATTTCAAAGACTTTATTAGGCTAACAATTGCCTAAAAGAAGGATTAGTAAGTGAACTTATATAATCAGTAAGTCAATAACGTTACTCTAAGGCCGAGTACTCACGAGCAAACATGTCCGTTCGAAATGTCCGACGGGCTGTTTCCGGCGTACAAGGCTGTTTTTTCATTTGGCCCGCTGGCTTGTACACACCAGCGGACGATATTTCCCTGCGGACCTGAACGCGTGCACGTAATCCACGTTTGACGTCACTATAAAGGGAAAGGCCAAAGTCAATGGCGACGCCCTCTGTTCCGCTTTTGCTAGTTACGGCTTTGCTCGTGTTAGTGAAGGTTTGGTTAGAGCTGATTCGCGCTTCTCGGTCTCCAGGCTTTAGCAGGTAGTATTTTCTCGTTCAGTGCGTGTGCTTGTGGGTACGTAGTTGGCATTCGGGTACAGGCGTGCAGTTCGTTCTGCTTAGCAGATTCGTACTGTGCGTTCGTATCTGTGTGTCGTGCGTTCTTTGCAGGTACCGCTGGATTTGATTGTGCTTTCTGTTGGAGTGTGTTCTTGACTGACCAGCCGGCCGGTTTGAAGCCATGATGGAGCAGCAGCGTCAATTTTCGCGAGTTGGTGCTGTTTATGGGATGGCTGCTGGATATGTTCATTATTCCAGTACTTTGGCCAGAAACAGGGGGCGGAGGCGTTTCTGGACCAAGAATTGGTTGCGCCAGCGTGACCAGTTCTCACATATGCCTCTGCTTAGGGAACTCCAGGAGAATAATCCTAATGACTATAGGAATTTTCTCCGCATGACGGACCCCGTATTCAACAGTCTGCTGGATCTTCTGTCCCCCTATATCACGAGGCAGGACACTGTGATGCGCCAAGCCATCACGGCCGAGCAGAGGCTTATTGCCACGTTGCGGTACCTGGCGACTGGGAGGAGCCTGCAGGACCTCAAGTTCTCGACAGGCATCTCTCCGCAGGCGCTTGGGGTCATCATACCGGACACGTGTGCTGCCATCATTAAAGTTATGCACGAGGAGTATATGAAGGTAAGTTTCCTCATTTTAACCTCACAATGTGTCTTTAATAATGTGGCAAACTAACTTTTTATTTTATTTCCCAGATATGCTGTGTGTTTAACTAACGTTCCCTTTTCTCACTATGCATGTTGATATCAGCTTTTACATGTTCTTTTTATTTTGGCCTACCTGCATATTTTGATCTTACCCAATATTAACCTGTCCAGCATGCTATCTTCGGGCCAACCCCCACCATGCCACTTTTTTTTTTTTTTTCTAAAAACAGTTTTAACACCCCCCACCCCCCCTTCAAAGTGTTTTTGTCCCCATCAGAGGGCTGTGGAGTCTCTTATTAATTAAGTGGGCCTATATATTTGTGCCCCGAAATTCTCCCTTCATAATTTGCAAATGCTATTTTAAAATGTAAAGTTGCACAAGGATGCTTGTATGATTATGTTTGCAATGTTTATGTGCCAAAGTACTAAATCTCTTTTTTTGTTTGTCCCCACAGCTACCCTCCACACCACAGGAATGGCAGTCTGTGGCTTCCCAATTTGCCGAGCGGTGGGATTTTCCAAACTGCGGTGGAGCAATAGATGGGAAACACGTCCGCATTGTGCCCCCACCCCACTCGGGGTCCTACTATTATAATTACAAGGGTTATCATAGTATCGTGTTGATGGCGGTGGTGTCGGCACAGTATGAGTTTCTATATGTGGACGTGGGGAAGAACGGCCGGATGTCAGATGGGGGAGTGTTCGCACGGACTGATTTCTATGATCGTCTCCAAACTGGTGGTCTGGCATTGCCACCAGATGAAGATAATGTGGAAGGACTTCCGTTTGTGTTCCTAGCGGACGAGGCTTTCGGCCTTGGACCTCACCTAATGCGGCCTTTTCCCCAGAGGACCCTCACCTTAGAGAGGAGTGTGTTTAATTTTCGGTTGTCCAGGGCTCGGAGGGTAGTCGAGAATGCCTTTGGGATCCTCAGCAACCGGTTCCGCCTGTTCCTGACATCGATACATTTGGCGGAATATAAATTGAACACCATTATATTTGCCTGCTGCATTTTGCACAATTTTCTACGCAGGCACTCCCAGACGTACCTAGCCTCCATGGGCTCTGAGGCAGGACTACCCTCAGAGAACATTCCTGGCCTGGACACTGGTCGCGCTGGCTTGGCCCCCCAATCTGCTCGTGAGGTACGCGACAAATATGTTGAGTACTTCATGGGTCGGGGGGCCATTGCTATGCCAGATCATATTTCTTTCTAATTCGGCCCCCAAAGAAAGGAATATTCTCACAACTAATAAATAATTAGACCATTGGACTTTATACAGTTGTTTGTCATTACTGCTTTTTCTCTATTTTTCTGTCTTCCAGGTTATCTCCAAAAATCGTGCACTTCTAGTGCCAAATTTACTTACTCAGATGTATTAACTAACCACATTTGCACATTATTCACTCATCTACAAACTGGGTATTCAGTCTAGAAATAAGAAGCCACTCATTTTTCTGCTTTTGATGTCTCATATTTTTTTTTTTATTTTATTCATTTTTTGACAAGAAATGTGTATTTTTAGGCAGAAAACATTTCCTGCAAATTCTTGAGACAAAATATTGGCTTTTAATTATTTATTTTTTTGTCTTTATTGACAGTGATTATCAATAATAATGATCGAAACACAATGTAAGAATAATTTCACTGAAACTATACGCAAGAATTTTTGGGCTTGTCATTTGTTTGTGTCTAATTTTTTCAACAAGATTTTAACACAACACAAAAATTTTTGAATTTTTTACCAAAATTATTTAACTTCTTTCTTTAGGTGAGATTTATTGTTCGTTTTGTGATCTGAAACTGGAAACATTTACAAACCAAAAAAGATCAACACCAAACAAAAATTTAAAAAAATAACAGCAGTCAGTCATATGGATGGTGTGCTTTCACACTGGAACACGCCAAAATTTCTAAATGCACACATTCAGTGCAAACTCGCCAAATGTCATTGGTTAAACAGACAAATGGCCACATGTGCTATCTGACATCATGGGTGATCAATGTCTGTGTTTTGTGGGAGCAAACCCTTCCTCTCAACTACTTGAGGATCGAGGAGGGGTTTGTACCCACAAAGCACAGACAATAGATAGTCTGTGATGGCAGCTAGCACATATTGGCACACTGTGTGTGCATTTAGAAATTTTGGCGTATTATAAAGTACAAAAATTAAAAAGGGTTTTGTGGGCGGGGGATGGGCTTCTGTGGTTCAGTCTTTGACACGGCCCATCATGTCCATGATATTTTTGTAATTTTGGTTGATGACTAGCATCCTTTGTCGCATGTTCTCCATTTCCGTGCTACACTCTGAAATGACATTTCGCACATTCTGCTCCATGACTAGCATCCTTTCCTGCATAATGTCCATTTCCGTGCTGCACTCCATTAGTTGCTGTATAATGATAGAAGCACTTGCACGTGAAAAATGTGCTACTCCATCTTCATCCCCTAAAAATAAACAAATTGGCATTCAAAATATGTAAATAATTTCCAGCCTATCTGCATATGTTTGGCCCTATTAATATAGGGGTGACACTGACCTGATGGCCTGATAATTTCCACATCCCCAATTTCTTCATCTTCTATCACTCCTCCTTCTTCCACCACCTCCCCATCATCTTCTATCACTCCTCCTTCTTCCACCACCTCCCCATCATCTTCGACTCCTCCTTCATCCATCAATCCACCTTCTTGCAATTCGCCAAATTGTTCTTCCGCCACTTGCCCTTCATCTGATATAAATTCTAAGTCCAAAATAACTTCTTCCTCCTCTCTTCCTTCCTCCTTTCTTCCTTCCTCTTCTCCTTCCACATCCTCTTCTCCTTCCACATCCTCTTCTCCTTCCACATCCTCTTCTCCTTCCACATCCTCTTCTCCTTCCACATCCTCCTCTCTTCCTTCCCCAGCCTCCTCCTGCTCAACATGTGGAGGTGTTTGATTTTCCGGGTGTCTGGCCCTCTCTGCCTCCTCCAATTGCTGGCGTCTTCTTTCCCCTATAAGAAATAATAAAAAACAAAAGGTATACTCATCAGCACACAGATATTGGATATCATAAATCGCACACATTGCATAGACGATACATTTATGATGATTTTTGGTTGTTTATTCTTTCAGCAATCCTCCATTTTTGGCGTAGTTCTAGGCCAAGCTCTGATCCTGCCCCTTTTTTGCAAAGAAGTGACACAAATGGATGTCACCCCAAAACATTAATTCTCGTCGACCCTCCAAATAAATATACTTAGATTTTTGAGACACAGGTGCTTTGCATTTCAAGATGTTAAAACATCAGCTTTATTTGCATTTTGGAGAATGAATCTTGTTTGCCTGTCACATTCACTCAATTTAATTTCTGTGATTTTGCTAGTCAACAATGTTGGAAAACCAAGTTTGGGGCCAGTCAGCCATGTCCAGGTGTGTTGTTCCTGGAGTAACGTCACATTTTTGCTAAACAATGTCATATTACGCGTGTTTACTATTTCACAAAATTTGTTTAAGGTTGTTATTTGACATAAACACAATACAGTATCTACACGTGTTCAAAAGTACAAGCAGGCCAAGGAGGCAGATGTGAAAAAATACATGTCAACACATTATTGCAGACATTTCCCCCCCCCCTTAAATAATATGGACTTACTTTTACGCAGAATTTTTAGTATCTTCTTCATGTGATGTGGCTCCCTCAATTTTAAATCGGACCAACGCTTCCGTAGTTGCTCCTTTGACCTGGTGACACCAAACATTCTCCTCATTCTCCTTGCCACCTTGTCCATTATGTGTGACTTCCTACGGTTCGGTGTTTTGTAGGGCCCACATTCACCATCATAATCCTTCCTCCTCATGATGTAAACCAACTCCACCATTTCTTCGAACGCCATATTAGTGGCTTTATATCTTTTAGGCCTGGATCGGGACGGTCCAGCCTCTGTCCCTTCACTTGCGCCATGAGAGCTCCGTGCCCGCTCGTGTGACATCGCCATCTTTCCTTCCCACAGAGATTAGGGGCGTGGAAACGAGGAAATGTCCCGTCAGGGGCGGAGATGAGGGCGGGGATTATTGCATATGCGGAGTGTCGCGAATGCCAACAACGTATTGACGTACGTTACGCGGAGAATATTCGCGCGATTCCAGAACCTACACAGTTAACGCCATATTTACTTTTTCAATTGATAAGGGGCATGGCAAAGGTGACGAGGGCGGCGTTTCATACATACGCGGAGTGTATAAAAGGCGCTTGACGTGATTACGTAGGTTACGTGTTAATTCAGCGAGCGGAAGAAACGAGGATTGTGAGAGAGGCAGGTAAGAAATTTAAACATGGGATCAGCAGCGGGCTCTAAAATGTAGAGCAATGGGATGGGGGTTTGGTCTGTTGGTTGCACAGTTTTATTAAGCTATTATGTCTCTTGGATACCAGAATGTGATTTTCATACCCAAATGCTTTTGTAGACATCACAAAATAGAGAGATCAAAAATGCTGTGACTCATTATCAATTATGTAGGGTGTATTCAGATCAGGCCAAGTATTGTTCTGTGTTGGTTGGACAGAGGTCATTAGGAAGTTTCTTTCATGTAATCAATGCTGAGGGGCAGGATATCTACACATGCAATAGTGGCTTGATGAATGCTGTCATTTGTAATAATTGTGTATGGTTGTAGATTTATATTATTTCCTGCAATGTAACCAAAGGGGCGGCATGTATAAAAAAAATGTTAGCTAAAACCAACCAATGGGGCAGAGCTGGCCAGCATTTTCTAAACAAGAGACACTGTGTTTGTATTTCTATATAGGTACTACTTTTTAAACAACATATTCTATCAATGTAAATGCTGAGGCTTTTTTTAATTGTGTTTTTGGTTTCTTTTTATTTTTTCAATCTAGAAAAAAAAAGAGTAAATCCTAATTTCCCAATGGATCTCCTGCAGAGCCAAGACATTATCCAGCATTTGCTGGATAAATTCAGGGAAATGCCCATCCTGTGGGATTCAAAGCAGGACCATTATCATAACAAGGACGTACGAGCGGCAGCACTTGAACAGCTAGCAGTATACATGAGGACATGGGTGCCAGAATGCAGTGCCAACATGGTGAAGGATAAACTTGCCAACCTCAGGGGCACATATAGGAGAGCGTACAAAGCTCACCAAAAGCAGCTAAGATCTGGAGCAGCAGCAAGACCACCAAAGGAACCCAAGCTGTGGTATTACAACCAGATGTCATTTTTGCGGGATCAACTGGAAGGCAGGGCATCAATGTCAAGTCTGAATCCCAACCTTTCCTCCACGCTACCTCCCAGCGGGACTTCCCCAGATCACCACAGCCCTGCAGAGTCGGATGAAGAGGGCCTGGCTGACAGAGAGGCAGATCTGCGCCTCTACGATGATGAGGTATAGTAGTTTCATAACTAGTTATGTAATAATCTTAATTATTGTTTGATTCTTGACTTGATATTGGTTAATAAAATACAAGCTGGGAAGTAAAAATCTAAAATCGTGGGCAAACAAATAGGTGTCAGGGATGACAACTGCAGGGGTCAGAGGGTGAGTCTGTTTTCAAGTTTAAATTCAAGGCAAAAAATAAGATTCAAGCATGAAAATGTGAGTGAGTATATTCCTAAATATATTACAACATGTCCCTTTTTTTTACACAGGAAGAAGAGACCAGCCAGGAGGTGGCAGATCCTCTCCTCACTGTCAGCCAGGACGAAGGGGTCAGTGGCAGCCAGGAGGAGGCCGGGCCCAGTGGCGTTCAGCAGCTCCCCAGGACAAGCACCACCAGCCAGGCTCCTCCCCTTTATATTAGGCCACCAGGCCGTAAGAAGAAATTGGGGGCAGTGGAGGAAGCCAGCCTGAAAATGATTCAGGAGGCGAGTGCCATCATGAGGGCCCCCCTCAACCCCACTGAGGCCTACAGTGCCTCCGTGGCACATGACCTCAATAAAGGCACGGAGGAGCAGAGGCAATTGGCCAAGGGCATCATCAACCAGGCCCTTTGGTGGATGCAGAGGGAGCTGCTGACCCCAGACACTGGGCTATGTGACCCGGCCCGGCTTGCTGAACATCATACTCCTGCTGCCACATCATCCCCACCTGCAAGGGCCCAGGAAAGACCCGCTGGAAGGCAGCCTGGAAGGAAGGTTGCAAGGAAGAGGAGACGTTGATGCCCTGCCTTCCATTTGATCCCCCACAAATGGCATCTTGTTTGGACTACCACAGCTCTGCTGCTTCAGATTTTATTTTGTGTGCTTCCTGAGGTTGGCTAGTTTATCCTTCACCATGTTTGAAATGCAAGTTTGCATGTATGTTGCTAGCTGTTCAAGTGCTGCCATTCTGTTTTTGATCCTTTTTATAATTTGCTCAAATAAAAGCCTTTTTGTTGATTTGAAAAACGTGCCTATTGTTTGTAATACTGTGGGTATTATTTTAGGCATCAAACATTACAAACAAATAAAATGTTTAATCTAAACTATTCACTAACTCATGTGGGGGGGGGGGGGGTCATTTGGTGTGCCAACATGGTAGACAATTTAAACAACCTTCAAAAAAATCATGTTAAATATACAAACAAAAGCTAAATCAAAACTATTTCCTATTAAAATATTCTAAATGGTGACATAACTATAAACACCTAAAGAAAGTGGGAAAGATAACCATTAAACATTAAAAGCAAAAAATTTGAAATGTGGAGGACCACTAAAAATATGATACGTCGGGCCAATAAAAGTTTGCAAAAATCTTACTACATCACAGCTAACAAATGTCACTTTTCAGTATGGAACAACTCAGTTGAAATAACATGAGCTAAATAACTGATTAGTTATAGCAAGAGAAGAATGAATAAAACGACGGCATCAAGCATTGGTTATTGTGTGTTTTGCTTCAGTGTTCTATTGCTAGAATTAATCTTTCTATTGACGAATGTGCCATATCCCAAAGAAACGTGAGTTTTACCTGAACGAGCGCTCCCGTGGCCTCATTTAGTCTGAGCATGCGCGGGGTTTTTGTACGTTGGTTTTGTGTACTCACCACCAAACATGTACGTTCGGACAGGATTTGAGCGGACGGTTTTAAAACAAGTTTGGAAATAAATGTCTGCTGAAAAACGGCCCGGCGGGCAAATGTACGGTGAAATTCTGTACGCTCGTAACTACACACGACCAAACATGTATGCTGAAACTGGTCCGCGGGCCAGTTTCAGCAAACATGTTTGGTCGTGAGTATGGGGCCTCAGTGATACCAGGGCCGGCAAAGTTGGTGCCCTCAACCACTTAAGCCCCGGACCATTTTGCTGGTTAAAGACAAGGTCACTTTTTGCAATTCGGCACTGCGTCGCTTTAACTGACAATTGCGCGGTCGTGCGACATGGCTCCCAAACAAAATTGACGTCCTTTTTTTTCACACAAATAGAGCTTTCTTTTGGTGGTATTTGATCACCTCTGCGGTTTTTATTTTTTGCACTATAAACAAAAATAGAGCGACAATATTGAAAAAAAATCTATATTTTTTACTTTTTGCTATAATAAATATCCCCCAAAAATATTATCAGTTTAGGATGATACGTATTCTTCTACATATTTTTGGTAAAAAAAAATCACAATGATTGGTTTGCGCAAAACTTATAGCGTCTACAAAATAGGGGATAGTTTTTATGGCATTTTTATTAATATTCTTTTTTTACAAGTAATAGCGGCGATCAGCGATTTTTATCGTGACTGCGACATTATGGCGGACACATCAGACACTTTTGACACCATTTTGGGACCATTGTTTTTTTTACAATGATCAGTGCTATAAAAATGCACTGATTACTGTAACAATTACACCGGCAGTGAAGGGGTTAACCTGTAGGGGGCGCTGAAGGGGTTAAGTGTGACCTATTGAGTGATTCTTACTGTCAGAGGGTGTGGCTTGCCGTGTCACATCACTGATCGCTGTTCCCGATGACAGAGAACATGATCAGTGACAATGTCACTAGGCAGAACGGGGAGATGTTGTGTTTACACAAACATCTCCCCATTCTTCAGCTTAGTGACCCGATCGCGGGACACTGGCGGCGATCGGGTTCGTGGTCACGCGTGTGCGACCACACGGCGCCAATTTAAAGGGGACGTACCTGTACGCCCTTTTGCCTGTTCGTACCATTTTGCCGATGTAAAAAAGTGCGTGCACTGGTTGGCAAGTGGTTAAAGAAAGCACAACAGACAACAGATTAACTTGTTTAATACTATTCTCCCACCAGACCCAGGGCACTTTCCACTGGGACTCCAGGCACATGCTCTGGTTCAGTTCAAGTCCTCAGACAGGGATAGGAATTGCTGCAATGTCTCTCTTTCGATCCTGCCGAGATAGTCCATTCCATCCTTTCTTACAAGCAGCAGGCGTGCTCTTCAGTAGTCTGATCTTACCAGGTGTTCTAATCACACCTCACCCCCTCCCAGTGAGAAGGTTCCTGGTCTCTTTGCTCTCCAAATTCTGCATCCGATTGTGGTCAACTATGGCAGGGATCTGTTCAGTCAGCAGCTGCAGATCAGACTTTTCTCCAAACACCTTCTTGCCTCAAGACTGTTCTCCCCTTTCCACTCAGCAGCTTGCAGACCCTCTTCACCTTGCTCTGTTGCATCAGCCAATCACCATCCTCCAGGCTCAATCAGAACCTGCCAAGATGGTCGTTTCCTGCACTTGAGACACTCCACAGATGGGTGCTGCAAAATGGTCTCCTTAAAGAGTATATAAATATAAACTCAACGTTTCACATTTCTGATATGTGTCTGCTGTTCACTTTGTATTGCTTCCTTTGTGTGAAATCCCTGATGTTCCTGTCAGTCCCTCTGCCTTCTTATCAAAAACTGACATGCCCCCCCCCCCCCCCCCAAGCCATTCACTAGAAAGATCAATGTTCTGCTGCCCCCCCCCCCAGGTCTTATGAGGGGGGGGGGGGCAGAGGATTCGTATTCACTTATAAAACACTTATGAAAAAGGGGAAAAAAGGTAATACAGTTTTTTTTATCGATTCACAAATGTTTTGCCTTTCACTTCTATTTTTAACTGAATGGGTTGTTTAAGTCAAGCAGTGCGTTATTCTCCTTATGATGTTCCAGCTCCGTGTTCTCTGACAAAGTATGGTTTCTGCCCAAATGTATTTTTTTCCCATGTAAACAATTTTCTCATCCAAATTTAGTAACAATGTAAAAAATTTGACAAGTCAGTATTCCTCCTGAGCACGGCCACCTACAAGCACATTGTGCTGTGGGAATGTCTCATCAGTCACTGTGAAATGGTAAATACCTTCTGGATTTGGAAAGCTAAGTTAAGAAAACAAGACTCTGCCTTGGGCAGTTGTCTTATTCTGAGGTAAGCAATTCAGCGAGCTTCACAGGCTTTTACTTCAGTTCCTTGAAAGCAAATATGTTAAGTTTTCTAGCCAAAGCATCTGCGCAGTCTAGTGAAGACTAAACTATTGAGGAACTAAAAGTTCCAAAATGTCCAGCCTGGTGGGGAGGATTCTATATACTCTCTAAGGACTTGTTTAGATGGGCATGTGTTTGCTTTTCTTCCCAACACTAGTCAATATAAATGCAAAAGTAGAGCTGTCCTTACACTGTTAGATTTCTTTTGTTCAGCCTTCAGAACACAGCGGGAACCAGTCAGTACGGCGCAGCACGACTCGGGCATGCGCCGTAGGGAACCAGGCAGTGAAGCCGGAGCGCTTCACTTCCTGGTTTTCTCACCGAGGATGGCGGTGGGGGCAGCAGAGTGACGAGCGATCGCTCGTTCTCTGCTGCGAACGGCGCTGGACTCCAGGACAGGTAAGTGTGCTGTTATTAAAAGTCAGCAGCTGCAGTATTTGGAGCTGCTGGCTTTTAATATTTTTTAAATGTCCTTATTTCTTCTGAGAAATGCTCACTTCCTTTTCTGCTGTGTGTAACTACACGCAGTAATGCAAGGCTTTCTCCCTGGTGAGGAGAAAGCCTTTTGAGGGGGCGAGCAGGAGAGTCAGGACACTCTCTACTTTGCAGATAGAGAAAGGAGCTGTGTGTTAGTGGGCGTCCTGACTCTTCTGCTCGCCCCCTCAGGAGGCTTTCTCCACACCAGGGAGAAAGACTTGCATTACTGTGTGTAGTTACAGACAGAAGAACAGGAAGTGAGGATTTCTCAGAAGAAATAAGGACATGTAAAAGCAAAATGGAAGGATGAGGTAAGTGAAAAACTGCACTAAGGTAAAGGAAGCTATTTAGGGAATTTTGTTTTACCTTTACAACCCCTTTAAGCAGCACAGAAGGACAAATTCCCCTGCTGGGCTACTGTATTCTGACAGACGCCACCAATGCCTGTAAGGCCTCGTACACACGACCGGACATGTCCCGCTGAAACTGGTCCGCGGACCAGTTTCAGAGGACAGATCCGATCGTGTGTACAGGCTAGCGGACAGATATCCAGCGGACAAAATTTTCTTAGCATGCTAAGAAACTTGTCCGCTGGAGAGCTGTTCGTCGGACATGTCTGCTGGTTAGTACGTCTAACCAGCGGACCGAAATCCTGCGCATGCGTCGAATTGATTCGACGCATGCGTGAAAGCATTGAACTCGCGCGATAGTCACCGCGTTCTCTGTCCGCAGGGATTTCGGTTTGATGGTGTGTACAGCCATCAGACCGAAATCTCCAAGCGGACATGTCCGATGAAAACGGTCCGTGGACCATTTTCATCGGACATGTCCCCTCGTGTGTACGGGGCCTAAGAATACCTAAACAGCAAAAAAAATAAAGCAAAACTGCAAAAAATAAACTCACAAGATTAAAATTCCAATTTATGTAAAAGTTTGGGCTCTACTTTAGACCCTACCTCACCTCACCCAAGATGGAGAAATTCATTTGTGATAGGGCTGATCTTTATTTGAACATATCTCTAATCATGTATGAGAAATATCCAAAAATGTGAATCTGCAAAGTGACAAAAAGTGTATTGCAATTTACGGAAACACAGCAACGCATACTGAACATCTTTTTTATTGAACTGTTTTGAAGGTGTTATGCCGCGTAAACACGGTCGGAATTTCCGACAAGAAAAGTTCGATGTGAGCTTTTGGTCGGAATTCCGACCGTGTGTAGGCCCCATCAGACTTTTTCTGTCGGAAGCTGGCTCTCAAATTTTCCGACAGGAAAAGTCCTTGTCAGAAATTCCGATGATCATCTGTGTGCAATTCTGACGAGCAAAAAAACCCTGCATGCTCGGAATCAATTCGACGCATGCTCAGAATCATTGAACTTCATTTTTCTTGGCTCGTTGTAGTGTTGTACGTCACTGCATTCTTTACGGTCAGAATTTTGTGTGACCGCGTGAATGCAACACAAGTTTGAGCCAACATTCCGTCGGAAAAAAATCCACGGTTTTCTTGTCGGAATTTACGATCGTGTGTACGCGGCGTAAATCTGCTTGTGAATTACATCAAATACCTGATCTGATACAAAATGGATCAGAGAGGGAAAGACAGTGATTTCGATGTGAATGTATTATCAAATGCAGATTATAATGGCTTGGATTTCTTGGACAGAAAATATGAACTTTATACAAGAGGAAAAAAAGTACATTTGGGCAGACACCAAACTTCGTCAGAGAACACAGAGCTGAAACATCATAAGGAGAATAATGCACTGCTTGATTTAATATTATGTTGCTTCCAATTATATCCGGCTCATCACAAATCATTGTCAGACTGGGGACAAAGGGAGTTTTATTAAAGCAGTTAAACAAATAGAAGAATGTAACAAGGAAACTTAAAGGGACTAGATCTTGAAACAAAATACCAGTGTCAAAATGCACTGATGAAAGCAATTCTTATCTGACTCATAATCCACTTGTAGCTGTTAAACTCACATCACCTTTCTTAATGTTTGTGCTGGGGAAAGCTGCAGTGGTGGCTTGAAGCAGCATTATATGCCAAAAAGCTTCTGTAGCCTTTGTGGGTCTTGTACAGGGGTCTCCAAACGTTCTAAACAAAGGGCCGGTTTACTGTCCTTCAGACTTTAGGGGGACCGGAGTGGCCAGTGGAAATAGAAAATGCCCCAGAGTCAGTGGGAGTAAAAAAAAATTACATAGTGCCTGTAGTCAGTAGAAGGAGGAATAGTGCCCCATCATTGGTATTAGTGAGAGGAATATCGTCCCATCATTGGTATTAGTGGGAGGAATAGTGCCCCGTCATTGGTATTAGTGGGAGGAAAAGTGTTCCCTCATAGGTATTAGTGGGAGGAATAGTGTCCAGTGATTGGTATTAGTGGGAGGAATAGTGTCCCATCATTGGTATTAGTGGGAGAAATAGTGTCCCATCATTGGTATTAGTGGGAGGAATAGTGTCCCATCATAGGTATTAGTGGGAGGAATAGTGTCCCATCATTGGTATTAGTGAAAGGAATAGTGTCCCATCATTGGTGCCAGTGGAAGGAATAGTACCTTATCATTGGTATTAGTGGGAGGAATAGGGCACCATCATCAGTGTCAGTGGGAAGAACAGTATCACATCATTGGTATCAGTGGAAGAAATGGTGTCCCATAATTTGTATTAGTGGGAGGAATAGTGCCCCATCATGGGTATTAGTGGGAGGAATAGTGCCTAATTGTTTATATCAGTGGGAGGAATAGTGTCCCATCATTGGTATCAGTGGAATGAATAGTGTCCCATCAT
The DNA here is from genome assembly GCF_905171775.1 of Rana temporaria. Taxonomy (NCBI): domain Eukaryota; kingdom Metazoa; phylum Chordata; class Amphibia; order Anura; family Ranidae; genus Rana; species Rana temporaria. The sequence goes on from NC_053493.1 coordinate 47,954,003, forward strand.
TGGTATTAGTGAAAAAATCTGTGCCCCATCATTGGTATTTGTGGAAGAAAAGGTGCCCCATCATGAGTATTAGTGGGAGGAATAGTGCCTAATTGTTTATATCAGTGGGAGGAATTATGCCCCATTGCTGGTGTCAGTGAGAGGAATAGTGTCTCATCACTAGTATCAGTGGAAGGAAAAATGCCACTTTGTTGGTGTCAGTGAGAGGAATGGTTCCCCACTGTTGGTGTCAGTGGTGGAAGTAATAGTGCCCCCTTGTTGGTGTCAGTGGGAGGTATAGTGCCCCAAGGGCTGGATAAGGGCAAGCAAGGGGTTACAGTTTGGAAACTACTGGTCTTTTACAATGACACCCATTTGCGCACATGCAACTGCTTCCAGTTCTGCCACAACTAGATTGTATGTGTCTTACAGAACACAGACTAGACTATTGCTATTTTGATGCCAGGTAGAAAAAGACAAGGAAACAAGCACAGATCTAGTGCTATAGAATAGGTGTCCACTGGGAAAACACCATAACCAGGTTTAGGTACACATATGCCAGCAACAATAATTATATTGGTAAGTATCAGTGGCAACTTGAGTACTGAAAGTGTGTGGTGTCTGGTGCTCTATTTGATGCTGCTTACTTCTTGTGGTGTTACACTGGAAACAAAGCTCAGAAATCCAGTGCTGCAAAAGATCAAAAGTCTTAGCTTTTCCTACAAATCTTTATGTTTTCCATTGAAACCTTCTATATGTCATTGATAAGAATAAACACTCTTGAAGCAATTGCATGTGAGCTGTATAAACAGCTGTATTTAGGGGTTATCTGCACTATAAACCAGTAGAAATGGGCCAAACAACCCCCGGTTCGGCTGGCACCAGATCTCCCGAACAGGAAAACAGTTCAGCCCCGAACCGCAAACTCATTGAAGTCTATGGTACCCGAACATGAAGTTCCCATTTTGAAGGCTTAAACAGTATTCACACCCCTTGAAATTCTCCACATTTTGTCATGTTACAACCAAAAATGTAAATGTATTGTATTGGGATTGTATGTGATAGACCAACACAAAGTGGAAAATAATTGTGAAATGGAAGGGAAATTATAAATGGTTTTAATTATTTTACAAATAAATAAATGTGAAAAGTGTGGCGTGCATTTATATTCAGCTCCCCTGAATCAATACTGTGTAGAACCACCTGTCTTTTTGGGATGTCTCTACCAGCTTTGCACATCTAGAGAAAAATAGCACAAGCTCTGTCAGATTGGATGGAGAGCGTCTGTGAAGAGCAATTTTCATGTCTTTCAACAAATTCACAAATGGATTTAGGTCTGGACTTTAATTGGGCCATTCTAACACATGAATACTGTATGCTATCTAAACCATTCCATTGTAGCTCTGGCTGTTTGTTTAGGGTCGTTGTCCTGCTGGAAGGTGAACCTCCGCAACAGTCTCATTGCAGACTCTAAGGCCCTGTACACACGATCAGTCCATCCGATGAAAACGGACTGAAGGCTGAAGGCGGTGACGTAAAACATAAGACGTGCAGAGAAAAATGAAGTTCAATGCTTCCAAGCATGCGTCGACTTGAATCTGAGCATGCGCGGGTTTGGAACCGATGCTTTTGTGTACTAACCGTCGGTTTGATCCGATCGGTTAGGCGTCCATCGGATCAATTTTAAAGCAAGTTCTCAATTTGGCGACCGAAGGATGACGGACTGATGGGGCCTACACACGGTCAGTTTGGACTGATGAAACGGTCCTTCAGTCCGTTTTCATCGGATTGGACTGAGCGTGTGTACAAGGCCTTAGGCCATTTCTATAGTCAAATCACATTTAAATTAACCACGTTTGGAATTGTCAAACAGCAATATGTAAAAAAAAAAAAAGAAGGAAACAACCGGGACAACAAAAAACAATGGTCTCGGATGTAGATCCATCGTCAATCATGACGCCGACCTAAAAAAAAAAAAAAAAAAACACATTCCACCGTCAATGAAGGCTAACCTCCGCCGTTTGATAGTTCTTATATAGGTAAGGGGCGGAGCCACCTGGTGATAACACCTTGTGGTCCCACCCCCTTGTGACATCACTGGCCAGTGCATGCTGGGTTGGTGATGTCATGAGGGGGCGGGGTCACCAAGTGATGTCGTCAGGTGCCCCTGCCCCCTTACCTATTTAAGAACTGTCACCTGGCGGACGAGGCATTCAACGGTCAATGAGTGCAGAACTTTTTTGTTTTTTTTATAAAGGCATGGTCAAAAACTGTGTCTGTGTTTTAATTACTTTTTGACACTTTTTTGGTGAATGGGTAGGGGTACAGTGTATCCCATACTCATTCACATATGGGGAGTAGGATCTGGGGGCTCCCTTCTTAAGCCCCCAGCTGCAGACCCCCACAACCACAACTTAGGACTGTAGATTTTACATTTTTTTTTGTATTGCCAGCTATTTTTTTTCTTTCAGCTGTCAGTGGGAAAGCTCACTGATGGCTCATGAACCATTCATTGTTAAGGATGCGGCTTCCCAGCCCCGCTGCTTACCAACATATTGACTATGCGCCTGCCGAACGCACAGAGAATTTGGGTGTTTGGTGAACACCCAAACGGGCGATGTTCAGGCCGAACCTTTGCTTGTCCTGAACCGTTCGCCCAACACTATAAACTAGTATTTTTGGATGCACAGCTATTCACAGGGGCATGAAGACATGATTGCATAGCTCCACCTACTACAGTGGGGATCCCCAGGTAAAAATTTGTATTAATGTGCATAACGAAGCCAAGGAAAGATGGAAAAATCTCCAAAAGGCATCAAATTACAGATTAGACATTCTTATAATACCGTATTTTCCGGCGTATAAGACGACTTTTTGGATGCAAAAAAATGCATCCAAAGTCGGGGGTCGTCTTATACGCCGGGTACGGTCTCCGTGCAGCTGCGATCGTTCATGATTTCAAAGCCGCGCCGTCTTCTCAGCGTGTCCTGTGATTGGCGGAACACAAATCTTCCCAGCAGCGCCTCTGTTCTGTGTTCCGCCAATCACGGATGCCTTCTCATCCTCGGACGAGATGAGAAGGCATCCGTGATTGGCGGAACACAGAACAGAGGCGCTACTGGGAAAATTTGTGTTCCGCCAATCACAGGACACGCTGAGAAGACGGCGCGGCTTTGAAATCATGGACGCTCGCAGCAGACGGAGACTGTCACCGGCCTGCAAAATGTGAGTGATGGCACAGTGGGGGGAAAGTGGGGGCAAGTGATGGCACTGTGGGGGCAAGAGATGGCACTGTGGGGGCAAGTAATGTGATGGCACTGTGGGGGCAAGTAATGTGATGGCACTGTGGGGGCATGTAATGTGATGGCACTGTGGGGGCATGTAATGTGATGGCACAGTGGGGGCATGTAATGTGATGGCACTGTGGGGGCATGTAATGTGATGGCACTGTGGGGGCATGTAATGTGATGGCACAGTGGGGGCATGTAATGTGATGGCACAGTGGGGGCATGTAATGTGATGACACTGTGGGGGCATGTAATGTGATGGCACTGTGGGGGCATGTAATGTGATGGCACTGTGGGGGCAAGTAATGGCACAGTGGGGGCATGTAATGGCACAGTGGGGGCATGCAATGTAATGGCATAGTGAGGCTTGAAAAAAGCCTGTTTCTGTCAGCGGTTGTTCTGGCTAACCCTCAGCTTCCAGAAAGACTAGTAGGAAGGGGGTAGTCTTATACGGCGAGTATATCCCAAAACCAACATTTTTCCTGGAAAATTAGGGGGTCGTCTTATACGCCGAGTCGTCTTATACGCCGGAAAATACGGTATGTCAAAAAAAGTTAGATTTTATTTCCATCATTTACACTTCCAAAATTACAGAAAACAAAAAAATGGTGTCTGCAAAAGTTTGGGCACCCTGCAGAGTTAATATCTTGTACTGCCCCCTTTGGCAAGTATCACAGCTTGTAAACGCTTTTTGTAGCCAGCCAAGAGTCTTTCAATTCTTGTTTGAGGTATCTTTGCCCATTCTTCCTTACAAAAGTCTTCCAGTTCTTTGAGATTTCTGGGCTGTCTGTCACGCACTGCTCTTTTAAGGTCTATCCATAGATTTTCAATTATGTTGAGGTCAGGAGATTGTGAAGGCCATGGAAAAACCTTCAGTTTACGCCTATTGATGTAATCCCCCGTGGATTTTGAGGTGTGTTTAGGATCATTATCCATTTGTAGAAGCCATCCAATCTTTAACTTCAGCTTTTTCACAGATGGCATCAAGTTACCATCCAAAATTTGCTGAAATTTTATTGAATCCATTTCTCCTTCTACTCGTGAAATGTTCCCTGTGCCACTGGCTGCAATACAACCCCAAAGCATGATTGATCCACCCCCATGCTTAACAGTTGGACAGGGGTTCTTTTCATTAAATTCTGTGCCCTTTCTTCTCCAAACGTACCTTTGCTCATTCCGGCCAAAAAGTTCTATTTTAACCTCATCGGTCCACAGAACTTGTTTCCAAAATGCATCAGGCTTGTCTATATGTTCATTTGCAAAGTTCAAACGCTGATTTTTGTGGTGAGGACGTAGAAGAGGTTTTCTTCTGATGACTTCCATGAAGACCATATTTGTACAAGTATCTCTTTATAGTGGAATAGTGTACCACAACTCCAGTGTCTGCCAGATCTTTCTGGAGGGATCGTGCAGTCAAACGTGGGGTTTGAATTGCTTTTCTCACAATCCTGCGAGCTGTTCTGTCTGATATTTTTCTTGGTCTTCCAGATCTTGCTTTAACTTCCACTGTTCCTGATGACTGCCATTTCTTAATTACATTCCGAACAGAGGATATTTGACATTTGAAAACACTTTGCTATCTTCTTATAGCCTTCTCCAGCTTTGTGAGCGTCAACTATTTTCAGTTTCAGTTTTCTAGACAACTGCTTAGAAGAACCCATGGTGCTGATTGTTGGGGCAAGGTCAGATGAGTCTGGGCATTTAAAACCTTTGAGATTGACATCACCTGGTCTTCCCAGACGATGATTGAGAACAATCCATGACACTGGCAGGTTTCAGCTTTGCAAAGGGGGCAGTGCATGCTATAAATTCTGCAGGGTGCCCAAACTTTTGCAGACACCATTTTTTTGTTTTCTGTAATTTTGAAAGTGTAAATGATGGAAATAAAATCTAACTTTTTTTGACATATAAGAATGTCTAATCTGTAATTTGATGCCTTTTGGAGATTTTTCCATCTTTCCTTGGCTTCGTTATGCACATTAATACAAATTTTTACCTGGGGTGCCCAAACTTTCGATCCCCACTGTATAATTAAATGAGGAAAGGACCCTGTTTTACTTTTTAAGTAGAGGAAGTAACAACCTTTGTATAACTTCTGTTATGTGAAGGCAATGTGTTAAACAAGTATGGGAATTGTTACACATACTTCTACGAATGTTTGCCAATGACTGTTTATACAAGGCATTCAATGTTATAGGCTTAATAACTTTTCAATGTACAGTTTGTAGTGAAACAGTGGAAGTCATCAATTAGAACTGGTGCTTATGCCCTGAACACTAACCCTATATAACAGAGCCCCCTTGTATCTACATATCTCAAAGCAGCCTAGATATGGGCTTATACCTAATGAAGGAAAGAATGCAGCAATGAGTGGTTCCAGAGTATTTTTGGCTGGCGGGGAGAACCTCGAAATAACTTGTCTCATTAACCCTTTCCTGCTGTTCCAGCTGTGAAGGAGGAGGGCTCATGCACTTTGTGCCATATACAAGAAAAGGTTGTTAGTTCACACACTGCTGATTATTTGCTTAATACCTCAATTAGAGCTTTATGACCTCAGTACAGCTTATCTACCTATGTAGTGCCTGACTTTTACAATTTCTGCTATCACTAAATCTGTCTGACTTTTATTGCTCTCCTGGAGAGGGAATTTGTACCTCTAGAGCTATCTGTTCCCCACAGCTGTGACCAGGAGGAAAACAAGTAGCCAATACCTGCAGTAATATGTAGTGTTCTAGAAAAAGTAATTAATAAAAAATGAAAGTAGAACTATGGGCATAAGCAAAAATAAAATATACAAGTACTCCCTGTAACACAGTTTTATTACCTGTTGATCATGTTAGCAGATCCATTATTTTTCAATTTGCTGCAAAAAGCTGTCAACGATGTTCCTTCTGCAGTTCCCTTGGGGCTTTCACACTGGAGACACAGCAGCGGCTGTTTAGGGTCGGTTTGCAGGCGCTACTTTTAGCGCCTGCAAAACGACCCAGTGTGAAAGGGGTCTAAAGATCTTGAAGAACTCCACGCCAAATTTAGAAAAAAAACGGCATGGGTTCTCTCTCCAAGAGCATACTAGGCCCTTCGGTCTGGTATGGATTTTAAGGGGAACCCCCACCCCGAAAAAACAGCATTGGGGGTCCCCCCAAAATTCATACCAGATCCTTATCTGAGCACACAGGCAGGCAGGTCAGCAAAGGGTGTGGGGACGAGCGAGCCCCCCTCCTGAATCGTACCACGCTGCATGCCTTCAACATGGGGGGTAGGTGCTTTGGGGCACAAGGGCCTTTTTCCGACAACCCTGGCCATTTGTTGTCATGGGTCTGTGGGCAGGGGGCTTATTGGAATCTTGAAGCCCCCTTTAACAAGAGGGCCCCTGGATCCCAGCCCCCCACCCTATGTGACTAAGTATGGGGGTATACCCATCCACCTAAAAAAATTGTCAAAAGTAAAACGCTGTACAATGGTTTTTAAAGTAATTTATTAAGGCAGCTCCGGTGTCTCTTCCGACTTCTTCTACCCTCTCTGGCTCTTCTGCCCCCTCCGCTGATGTATTTTTCCTCTGCCGGTTCTTCTCCTCTCTCCGGGTCATCTCCGCTCTCCTCTGTCCGGTTTTTCTCCGCTGTCTTCTGGCTCTTTTTCTGGGTCTTCTTCGCTGTCTTCTCCCTCTGTTCTTCTTCCGATGTTGACTCAACACTCTCTCCCACTCTAATGCTGGGTGCGCAGTGTGCCACTACTTATATTGGCATGGAGAGGTGACGTTATAAGGTATGGATCTTCGAATGACGTCACCCGGTGACCCCGCCCCATGCCAATATAAGTAGTGGCACACTGTGCACCCAGCATTAGAGCAGGACAGAGCGTTGACTCAACATCGAAAGAAGAACAGAGGGAGAAGACAGCGGAGAAGACCCAGCAAAAGAGCCAGAAGACAGCGGATAAGACCCGGCAGAAGCAGAAGACAGCGGACAGAGGGAGAAGACCCGGAGAGGGGAGAGGAACCAGCAGAGGCAGATGACATCAGCGGAGGAGGCAAAAGAGCCAGAGCGGGGAGAAGTCGAAAGAGATGCTGGAGCTGCTTTAATAAATTACTTTAAAAACCTGTGTACTAAGTTTTATTTTGGAAACTTTTTTTTTAACATTTTGCGTGGAGTTCCCCCTAAAGATTCATACCAGACACCATGCCTGGTATTGTCGGGGATCCAAGTCGGACCCCTGTTCATTGAAGTCGGACGCATGTTGGACTTCAAGTCGCAGGGCAAAGTCGGATCCAAAGTGGTACAACTGTCATGTCATACCAGTGTGAACCTGGCCTTAAACAGAGTAATTATACTTGCCAATCAATCAAGTCTAATGCTAAAAAATGTATACTTGTCAGTGATTAAAGGGTAAGTTCACCTTTACAGAAAAATCTGTAAGGTGAACTTACACAGGACCCTCTTCTCACTGACCCCCTGTCCCGCTGACCTTCAGCATGGCGATCTCCTGTTCTAAGCCGCCTCAATAGACTGGGGCTTAGAAATCCCTTCGGCTTAATCTCCAAAACGTCCCCTGCCAGGAGGGACGTTTCGGAGAATTCTGATTGATCGCGCCATCACATGGGCGGCGCCAACCAATCAGATCCCGCATAGTCCGTTCTGTCAGCGGGGAAGAAGTAGAGAGAATGTCAAGGGGATTTCTAAGCTCCAATGCGTTGAGGTGCCGATAACTGGACTTAGAACAGGAGATCGCAGGGCGCTGCAGGGACGGGGGGGGGGTGAGGGTGGGGTCCTGTGTCTGGGGCTGCAGACTGAACAGGAAAGGTAATTTTTAATAACATTTAATTACAATATGATTTGTGTCGCAATTGTATATGCTATATTATATATTGTTTTTCATTCGCAATTTTTTTTCTCCACGAAAGTGGAATTACCCTTTACGCTTAACACTGAAAATTTTTATTTGCCAGGCGATCACGCATAACAGTGAAAAACTATACACATGTGCAAGTCTTGCCGGTTCATGCAGTTTTGTCTTTGATCTGTGCTGTCTAATGACAGCTTAATCATAAACTTCAGGAGGGTGTTTTCTGCATTGCCGTTTGTCCAGAAATGCATGTCCACTTCCCCAACGTTTTTTTACAACAGGATGGTAGGGAGGTAGTTAAGGATCTCTCTGGACGTCTAGCTTGAAATCAGTGTAATTCCACTTCTGTATAATGAAATTTCGCCTTCTCTTCTTGCAGTTATAGCTCTGCAGATCTCAAGCGCACAGTGACAGCTGCCGATATAACAGCCCAATAATTACCCATGTTTGTCAGTGGCCTGCTAGCCTTTGGAGACTGACATGTAAACTAAAGGAAGTTCATAACTGTTTTGGGATTCCACCCTGATTGTGGCTGCATGTCTGTATCTAATAATGCAAAGCTCTCTGGGAAGCCAGATTGGATGAAAGCCACTTTATAAATTCATGGTATATTTAGAAAGAGCTATGCAGCTGTGTTCTGCTGTTCACCTAATGAGACAAAAAGAGTCCTTTAATATCCCATCTTTCTTTATTAAAGAAATAATTTCATGGCCTGTAATGCCCCCAAGGCAGCATTCTACTTGTGTAGAGTGTGCATGCGAGCGGCCCTGTAATTATTTTAAGTTCATAACTTTCAGTGCCTCATTAAAGAGGGAAACCTAGGTGGGGGTTTTCTGTGTTAAGGGAAGCATTAAATCGTCACAGTGTTTTCACAGTTCACAATCTACCTGCAGATTGGCTCAGCTTTAGCTTTCAGTTATTCAACAAAACAAGCCAAATAAATACCCTGAAATGTGAGAACCCGTTCTTTTATGCTATCTGGGAAGGTTCCTTTTGTATGGCTTTTGCAAACTTGCCTACCTTAAGGCCCCTTTCATGGGTTTTTCAGGTGGTTTAGCGCTAAAAATAGCGCCTGGCGGGACCGCTCCAAAAGTCTTGCCAGCAGCATCTTTGGAGCGGTGAGAGGAGCTGTGTGTATACCGCTCCTTCCCATTGAAAGCAATGGGCACCGCGGCAATACCGCCGGCAATGCGCCTCTGCATTGCTGGCGGTATTAACCCTTTTTCGGCCGTTAGCGGGGGTTAATACCGCACCGCTAGCGGCCGAATACCGCCACAATCCTGTGGCAATTCAGACGGTATAGCGCCGCTAAAAATAGCGGTGCTATACCGCCACCGCACATCCCGCCCCAGTGTGAAAGGGGCCCAAAGCTAAAAATGCTTAAAACCCAGCAAAATGTTACAGCTATAACATTACTAAAGCGGAGTTCCACCCACTTTGACAATTTTGCGTCTTGCCGATCATGCTGGAAGTGCATGCTGGGTAGCCAGCAGCACCGTATTCTGGAAGATGATACTAGTGGGCTTCAAATGCCCACAATGAAGATGGGAGCTTGTTGAGAAAGGAACAGCAATGTTAGTTTAGAAGAAAAAAAAATCATTTAGAAGACCCACATTACATAGTAATAGAGTTTGTTAATAATTTAGGTACAAACATCACATGGGTGGTTTTTGTAAAAAAAAAAAAAAATGGAACACTGTCACCTAACCATTTAGGGCAAAGTGACAGTGGGAGAGATGTACTAAAACTTTTAGAATCTGGTGCAGCTGTGCATGGTAACCAATCAGCTTCTAACTTCAGCTTGTTCAATTAGGTTTCCAGGTAATGCCGGGATCACACTGGTACGACACGACTGTTGTACAGCTGTCAATCCTACTTTACCCTGTGACACACTTCGGTCCTACTTCATCTGACTTGAATAAACAGGATACAATTTTGCTTCGACTTTGAGATAGTCCGACTTTTCTTTTGACCAATCAAAACAATCCCAGTGTGACATAAATTCCCTTTCTTGCTGCTGTAATCACCATGTTGGATGTCATAAGTCGGATGGTTAGGACAAGGATCCTACTTTGATACAACTTCCATGATATTGAATGGGCTGAAAACTGACCAAAGTCGAACCAAAATAGTGCAGGAACCTTTTCTAAAGTCGGACTTGTGACGGACCAGTTAAGATGGCTCTCATAGGGAACCATTGATTTGTATACGTCATGTGGAGCGCATGTCGCACCAGTGTGAACCGGGCTTAAAACCAGGAAGCTGATTGGTTTCTATGCAGAAGCGAGCCTGATTTTCCTGCTTTAGTAAAAACAAAAAAAAAACACCGTCTCCTGATTGTTCAGCTCCCTAACAAAGAATGCTCACCCATACGTATTTCCTCACTATCACCTTGCTCCAACAAACCTTTGACTCAGTTGCTCTGTGTGGGATTGATGGCTGCATTAGTTGATGGCTGCATTCGTTTTGTTTTTTAGGCTTTCTTCTATTTTCATCTAGTGATCCAGCCAGTAAGTTTTGTTTTTCAAAAGAACTAACTCTCTTGCAAATGTAGCAGATGAAGAAATGACAGGGATGAGACAAGCCATTTAACACTGACAGGGTTGCTTACAATGATCAGCTTTTATTTATTTATGTAAAACCTTTGTCCCAGAATGAACACCGATGCTGTAACTTGTTATAAAGTTTTATTTGGCTTTCGGCCTCAATTGGTTAGTTGATTTAAATCTGCTAGTACTTTTTTTTCTTTTTCTTTTTAATACAGTAGTATCTACACAATAGGGGGGATCTTTTCCCCCTATAATAATTTTTTTTTCTCACACTTAAGTATATACACAACAAGGGGAATTAACTCCCCCAGAATAATTCTTTTTTTTTTTTTCCTCACTTTTCCACGATCTCCTCTTTTTTATTTTTTTTTCTCCCCCCCCCCCCCCCCCCCCCCCCTTCTCTCCCCTCCACCATGGGAATTATGGCCCAGACCCCTGATGTCTCCCATAGAAAAATATAAAGGGAAAATTAGTCCTGGGGGCAAAAAGGGGAGGGAGAAATCCAGGAGTAGTATTGGCAGGAGATGTTTCCTTATTCTCTTTTCTTCTTAGTGTAAGGGGTACTCACTGAGACCATGCATGTAGTTAGTCTGTATGTTGCTTTTATGTCATATTTATTGTATTGTCTTGGAAAAAAAATAATAATAATTTTGTAAAAAAAAAATCTGCTAGTACATCTAACACTCCCCTCCCCCTACTGACAATGCTGCTGTCCAAAGGTGCCCCCTGTGCTCCTTCATTCAGAGTGGGATCACTCTAATACAGGTGTGTTAATGGCTAGATCACCAGGTAAAGACGGAAAAAAAACAAAAAAGAAAACTACTGAAGCGATCACATCTAATGATTGTTAAGCTGCAATATATTACATTTTGGTTTTGGGTTTTATACCACTTTAAAGGGATTTTCCTTTAGCTTGAAAACCCTTTCATGTGCATTCAGTGAACCCAGAAAGCAGTGTGACTTGGGACTTGGCTTTTATGACTTTGGAAATGACCTTCATCAAACCCCTCCATCCTGCTATCCAACAAGTGTGTCACAGCTGTAAATGTTCTAACTGGAGACTGGTGGGACAACATTCCATGCCCCAACATGATCGACCTGTTGCCAAAACTCTATTTTAAACCTCTCTTATGCCGCGTACACACGATCGGAAATTCTGACAAGGAAAGTTCAATGTGAGCTTTTGGTCGGAATTTCCGACCGTGTGTATGCTCCATCAATTTTCGTCAACAAAAGATTGAGAGCAGGTTTTCTATTTTTCAGACGGAAAAAGTTCCTATCGGAAAATCCGCTTGTCTGTATGCAATTCCGACGTGCAAAAAAACACACATGCTCAGAATCAAGCAGAAGCGCCGAACTTGCCTATTGAACTTCATTGATCTCGGCTCATCGTACGTCTTGTACATCACCGCGTTCTTGACGGTTGGAATTTCTGACAAGATTTGTGTGACCGTGTGTATGGAACACAAGTTTGAGCCAACATTCCGTCAGAAAAAAATCCACGCTTTTCTTGTCGGAATTTCCAATCGTGTGTACGCGGCATTACTCTATCCAGAACAAACAGAAAATGTTTGGGCTATAGATACACTAAATGCATAACCAAATTATCATAAGAAGCTATAGAGCTAATTTGTTACAACTGAAGAGAAGAAAAATAGCATACAATTGTAGTTGTGTCCCACAGAACTACCGTAATCAGAATTCTTGTTTAATGCTTCCCCAAAATAATCAATGAAATTGTTTTCTAAATGGAGGATTAGTTGTGATGTTCTCTTATCTATTTTTCAGCTTTTGCACCTTCACTTTTCCTTTGAAGAGAGAATTTCAAAACGTGTTGTAAGTGAAAAATTTGTACTCAAGCTTGTGTTGTGATCACCAGTTGTTTTAACAGCTATTTATGATGTTTTCAATATTTTGTTATGATACGTGACAATAAATTTGTATTTCTATACAGTTTAGTAGTGGGAATTCCTGTAAAGTCCCAATGTAGAGTTTCTTGATTCCTACTAAAATCATGGGATGGTGGCATTCAATGATGGGAGTGAAAACACTCAAATTGGATTGGTTCCTTCTAGTCACAGCTCCATTTCTCTGCTTATTTTCAATTCTCAATGAAATGTAAAATCCCTGGAGCAGTGGTTTTTGCACATATCAATAACTAACTTGTCACGTGAGTGCAAACAAATCAGAAAGGATACTTGCAACAAGCAATTACAAACAGGAAATCAATAAAACAAATACGGTACACACACACTACATCATTATATATACATTTTTGTTTTTGTATATATTAAAGCAACCATACATTTTTATGCATGTTATATTCCTTATTTAATCACTCAGTTTATGTAATCTATTCTTTATTGGCAACTTATTGCTTCATAGAAAGAGAACGTAGTAGGAGAGGTATGACGTTTCAATGGCTTTGTCTCCCCCTTACAAGTTTCTTCTAGCCCGCTGCTCTCCCCCAAGTCACTGTATGTTTGGGTGGCTTATTATTGTGTGCCCCCTGTGAATGGGCTGTAATTTTTTCTGACTGCTCAAGTTTTGTTTATCAGCCTTGCTATGAAGAAAGCCTTGCTCTGGTGCCCGACACACTTCCCCGCAGCGCAACTCCTGACTCCAGAAACTGCGCACTGCGCACTGCCAGACTGCAGCTCCTGCCTGCAATAGTTGTCAAAGCAGTCAGGAAGCCAAGGCCCAGCAGGAGGAAAGCAGCAGCCCAGTCTTTGAGTAATCTACAATCTGCACCCACTACTAAATGTACACATGAATGTCCCTAACTGTCATATGACAGTAATTACCCGTTTGGAGATGATATTTTCAACACCATAACCATTCACAAAACTATGGGGTTCATTTACTAACACTGGAGTGTGCAAAATCTGGTGCAGTTCTGCATTAAAACAAATCAGTTTCCAGGTTTTATTGTAAAAATCTTAACTGAACAAGATAAACTTGGAAGCTGATTGGCTACCATGCACAGCTTCAGCAGATTTTGAGAGCTTCAGTTTTAGTAAATCAACCACAATGTCTCTAGGGGGGAGATTTACTAAAACTGGTGCACACAGAATCTGTTGCGGCTGTGCATAGTAAACAATCAGCTTCTAACTTCAGGTTGTTCAATTAAGCTTTGACAATAAGCCCACATTCACATTGGGTCATTTTGACATGCGATTTGACGTGTCAATTTGCTGCCTATTGCCAGCAACAGTACCCTCCGAATCGGTGCGACGCTGACTTTGTGCCGCCGCACCAACTCACAAAAGTAGTTCTTGCACTACTTTTGGTGACTTCAGGGGCGACTTGGATAGACATCTGTGCATGAACCCGCACAAATGTCTGGCAAATTGGCCCTGAAGTCGGACTGAAATGCCGGTTCGAGTGTAAGTCCAGCTGGGCTAAAATCTAGAAGCTGATTGGGTACTATGCATAGGTGTACCAGATTCTGTGTGCACTAGTTTTTGTAAATCTCCCGTGACATTGTTTCATGAAGGGTTAGCTGGTAATTACTTTCATATGACAGTTAGTGACCAACCTAACAAAACAGCATTGCATAAAAGCTGCTTTTTTTTATTTTTATAAAAATCCCCCTCACTGTCAAGGGGCAGAATAAAAACAGATACATCATGGGTAAATGTACAAGGGCAATTTTTTCTATAGCATCTGCCAGCGCTTAGTCACAGCAATTGCATAGGCTACTCTCATAGCCCAATTGCAGAAGCAAAAAATAAAAAAAAAAATTGAAAACCTTCTGTTTTTATCCAAAGAGAATTTTTTTAGCATTTGTGTGTATGTTGTATATAAAATAGTCTTTCCCGAGAGTGCGCATGCGCGAGCGGCGGTGATGGACGCCTGATCCGTGCGCTCCGCTCCAGGCTCAGACAGCGGCGCCCCTAGCTCGGTCCACGGCCGTCGTAGCTCGTCGCGGACGGTACGAGCGGACTCCTCGGGCTAGCGGGCACATTTTGGTGCCATCGGCGGAAGAAAAGGAGGAGGATTGGGGAAGTTATGAGAGGTGAGGAGCCGTGAGGTAAATCCAAGATGGCCGCCACGCAGCAGTCTAAAGCCCTCACACACAGCCTGACTGAAAGAGGGACACACAGGCCGGTGCAGCCCTCCCTCTCCCCCCAGCAGTTTTCCCCAGAGGCAGTGGGAAGTTCCCCTCAGAAGAGCTCTTTATCCCAGGAAGCCTTCAACCTGTTTAAAATGCCAGAGGGGGCTGAATCACCTCCCTTACTAATGGGGGCTAATAAAGGGATTTTTAATAACAGCTTACCTGTAAAATCCTTTTCTTGTAGTACATCACAGGACACAGAGCAGCATAGCCATTACATATGGGTTATATAGTGCACCTTCAGGTGATGGACACTGGCACTCTCCGACAGGAAGTTCCCTCCCTATATAACCCCCACCCATAGTGGGAGTACCTCAGTTTTGTAGCAAGCAATATGCATCCCAAAATTCCCCATAAGAGGGGTGGGAGCTCTGTGTCCCGTGATGTACTACAAGAAAAGGATTTTACAGGTAAGCTGTTATTAAAAATCCCTTTTTCTTTATCGTACATCACGGGACACAGAGCAGCATAGCCATTACATATGGGATGTCCCCAAGCAATGCAAATGAGGGGAGGGAAAACAACCATGCACAGAAAAAAACAGCGGGTGCCATAGGACAAGAGGATCTTATACTGCGGCCTGCAGAACCGCCTGCCCGAAGGCTGAATCAGCGTTCCTCCTAACGTCCATTTGATAAAATTTAGCGAACGTATGAACCGACGACCAGGTCGCTGCCTTGCAGACTTGGGCCATGGAGACCTGGTGATACGCTGCCCAAGAGGCGCTCACGGCTCTTGTGGAATGAGCCTTGATCGACAAGGGCGGGCTCTTACCTTTCAGGCCGTAGGCCTGTACAATCACTTGTCTAATCCACTTGGAAATGGTGGCTTTAGACGCTGCCTGACCTTTTTTAGGTCCCTCCGGCAGAATAAATAAGACTTCAGTCTTGCGAATCTGGGCTGTGGCCTTTAGATAAATCTTAACAGCCCTAACCACATCTAAGGAATGTAGGAGTCTCTCCTTCTTAGAAGAAGGTTCAGGAAAAAAGGACGGAAGAATTAAGTCCTGATTCAAATGAAAGCTAGATACCACCTTTGGTAGGAAGGACGGATGTGGTCGAAGAACAACCCTGTCCTTATGTACAATCAAGTACGGTGTCTTGCATGACAAGGCTGCCAGTTCTGATACCCTTCTGGCGGAAGCCATAGCGACCAAAAAAACTAGTTTCCTAGTCAACAAGACCAGCGGGATTTCAGACAGCGGTTCAAAGGGCTGGCTTTGCAAAGCCGAGAGAACCAAGTTTAGATCCCAAGGATATAGGGGAGCTTTAATCGGAGGGTTAATCCGAATGACCCCCTGCAAAAGACTTCATTAAGGAGTGAGAGGCCAGAGGTCTCTGAAAGAAAATGGATAGGGCCGAGACCTGTCCTTTGACTGTGCTAATAGCCAGTCCCTTTTCTACTCCTAATTGTAGGAATTCCAGGATTCTCCCAATGACATACTTGCGGGGATGCCATCTCTTAGCCTCACACCATGTAATGTAAGCCTTCCACACCCTATAGTATATAAGCCTAGAGACTGGCTTTCTTGCATTAATCAGGGTGGGAATGACCCGGCCAGAGAGGCAGCTGTTTCTAAGAATTAGGGATTCAGCCGCCAGGCCGTCAAATTTAGGGCCTGTAAGGCAGGATGGAAGAACGGTCCCTGTGAGAGGAGGTCCGGCCTTAACGGGAGGACCCAAGGTTCTTCCACTGCCATCCTTATTATTAAGGAGTACCAAGGCCTCCGGGGCCACGCGGGGGCTACTAGAATCGTTGGTTTGTGCTCCACCTGAATTCTGAGAAGAAGACGGGGTAGCATCCGTAACGGAGGGAAGGCGTAGATCAGTGCAAACTGATGCCAAGGACATACTAGGGCGTCCGTCCCGTAGGCCAATGGATCCCTTGTCCGTGACACGAACCTGGTCAATTTCGTATTGAATCTGGAGGCCATTATGTCCACCTCCGGGACTCCCCATCTTTGGCAGATGGCCTGAAATACCTCGGGATGGAGGGACCATTCTCCCGGAGACATCTGATGGCGGCTGAGGAAATCCGCCTGCCAATTGTCCACCCCGGGGATAAACACTGCTGAAATGCAGGGAACATGGGACTCTGCCCAAGCAAAGATCCGGTCCACCTCCTTCTGGGCTGCTTGACTTCTGGTGCCGCCCTGGTGGTTTATGTAGGCCACAGCCGTGGCGTTGTCGGACTGTATCCTCACAGGGGAGTCCTGTAATACATCTGTCCATGCAACTAGAGCTAACCGGATTGCTCGTATCTCCAGAACATTTATCGACAGGATCGATTCTGCTCTTGACCACTTCCCTTGCTGGGTCAATCCGTCCAGGACTGCGCCCCACCCCAAAAGACTCGCGTCTGTAGTCACAATCCTCCATGAAACTGGACAGAACGACCTTCCCTTCAAAAGGTTCTGTGGGACCAGCCACCAGCACAGACTCTGACGGGCTGCCTGGGACAGGGATATGGGAAGATCCAAGGCCTGGATTCTCTTGTCCCAAGCTGCGAGAATTGCTTTCTGCAATTTTCGGGAGTGGATCTGGGCGTAGGGCACTGCCTCGAAGGTGGCCACTAGCTTGCCCAAGAGGCGCATACACAGGCGAACTGTTGGCCTTGCGCGGCTTAGAACCACCTGGATCAATTCCTTTATAGAATCCACCTTGGACTGGGGAAGAAAGACCCTCTGCTGCATAGTATCTAGAATTAACCCAAGATACTCCAACCTTCTTGTGGGCTGCAAGGCCGACTTGTCCTGATTTAGAACCCAACCCAGGGATTCTAGATAATTTACCACTAAGCAAACTGCCTGTTTTAGGCTGGCTACTGAAAGATCGACGACTAATAGATCGTCTAGATAAGCCATAACCAGGATCCCCTGGGATCTTAGGTTGGCCAACACCGGGGCCAAGATTTTGGTGAAGACCCGGGGAGCCGTGGCTAGCCCGAAGGGCAAGGCCGTGAACTGAAAATGCCGATGGCCTAAGGCAAACCGGAGGTACCTGAAATGGCCGGGGTAGATTGGCACGTGCAGGTATGCATCCTTGATGTCGATGGATGCGAGAAATTCTTTTCCCTGTAGGGCGGCCATCACTGAACGAATGGACTCCATACGGAAGGAGCGAACCCTTAAATAACGGTTCAGGGTTTTTAGATCCAATATTGGTCTTACATCGCCGTTGGGCTTTGGGACTATAAACAGATTTGAATAAAATCCTTGTCCGCGCTCCTGAGATGGTACTTCCATAATCACCTGTTGATCTAAGAGGCGATCTAGGGCTGCTAGAAGCGAGACCCTTTTCTTTGGATCGCTTGGGAGCCTGGACTCCTGGAAGTGAGGAGGGGGAAACCCCAAAAACTCCAGCTTGTATCCCTGAGCCACTGAGGACAGAACCCATTCGTCGGAGATTCTGGCCTCCCAAAGCTCCGAGAAAAAGCGGAGTCTTCCCCCCACCCGAGAGAGTGGGGGCGTCCCTTCACAGATTCGCTTTAGGGGCAGCTTTAACTGGTTTGCGAAACCACGGTTTCTTGATACCTGAAGCTTGCCCTTGCGGTCTGTTTGCGGGTGAACGGCCAGCAGGCCGTCGATACTGCCGGGAGGGTGAGGGACCTGGACCTGGAGAGTTTGGGCGCTTAAAGGTTGGCCCTCGAAACCTCTTTTTAACAGGCAGGAGAGTGCTCTTGCCACTGGAAATCTTCTGGATATACTTGTCCAGATCATCTCCAAACAACCTCTCCCCCTGGAACGAAAACCCAGTTAAGAGTTTCTTACAGGGAGTCTCTGCCGACCAATTTTTTAGCCATAAAAGTCTTCTCATGTGAACCAGGAATAAGGATAACCGAGAAGCTTGCTGGATGGAATCCTTAATGGCATCTACGGCAAAGCATAATGCCCTAGGCAGATCAGCCAAGTCCTGTGCCTGTTGCGCCGGAAGGTCTCTTAGAACCTGTTTGGCCTGGTCCTTCAATGCCTGGCATACTCCAATGGCGGCTACCGCTGGTTGCACTACAGCCCCTGCGGTGGCAAAGGAAGATTTTAGCAGAGTTTCAAGCCTTTTATCGACAGGATCCTTAAACATGTGAATGTTGTCTACCGGACACGTCAAGGACTTATTGACACATGAAATGGCTGCGTCCACAGTAGGGACAGTCCATTTTTTTGAAAACCCTTCTTCCAAAGGATATAAAACTGAAAACCTCTTAGGAGGAAGAAAGATCCTATCTGGTTTGGCCCAATCCTGAAAGATTAGGTCCCTCAGCAAGGGATGGACCGGAAAAACCGCACTGGTTTGGGGAGCTTTTAAGGAACCAAGGGAGGATACGGTAGCCTGAGGTTCAGGCAAGGGTAATTTAAATGCCGTCCGCACCATGTCCGCTAAGGACTGTATCCATAGTCTCTCTGCCTGAGAGGCTGAGAACGGTTCCTCTATTGTGGATTCTTCCGAACCCTGTTCCAGGGGGTCATCCCCCTGCTCCGCCAAGAAATCAATTTCTTCTTGGGAAAGGACCTCCTCATCTGGAGAGTCGACCCTAGGGGAAGGGGACCTAGTCCGTTTCTTCCCGGGAAATGATGCGGCTAATAAAGCAGTCATCCTTTGCTCAAATCCGCCTAAGGTGGCGGCTAACATCTCCTCCGTAACAAAGGAGGGAGTTGGTTGGGTAGGGCCAGCCGTAGCACCTAGCAACCCCAAAGGCTCAACTGGGCTAACGACCTCTGGTCTGTCCGGGGAGGAAGGCACTGCAGAGGTCTGGCCAAGATCCTCCGAACCTGATGGGGAACCCTTCTGCTTTTTTGTAGCCTTAGCATTTTTGGAGCTTCCCGCGCCCTTAGGAGCCATCTATACAAACCCAAGGTACTCCGCTAAACACCACTGACTGTTTTAATCAGCAGAGACACCAAAAACACCTCTTTGAAAGTGTCAAAAAAATTAATAGGTTAGGGTGCTGTTAGATTATTAAACTTCCCATAACCTAATAAAGATGGACAATACAACGCCCCAAGGGCTTGCAACTCACACAAAATGAGCTAAGTAAAGCCACCTTATGCTGATCTGGGATAGAGCCGTGGGTAGCAAGGCTCAGACTGCTGCAAGTACACCGGCCTTTTAAACAAGAAACGAGCCGCAGGCTCTTTAAGAAAAACGTGTACTTCACCAGATCCACCACCGGGTGTCACTCTCCCTTTGCAAGGTACTGCTCTCACGCAGTTAACCTGCCGCTGCTCCGTGTCCCACGGCGACCCAGATCGACTGCCAGCCTAATATAGGCTCTCAGAGCAGGAAGAGGGACCGCCCCGAAAAAACTCCGCCTCCTCACGCAGCGTCGCCGCGTCTATTTACACCGTGCGCGCGCGCGCGCGCGCCCGTTCCGGACGCTGCTGGAGGAGCAGAGACACACGTGGGCTGCAGGGGAGTGAGACGCCCGAACAGGCTTACGGGGGAGCTATGTAGCTGCGCGGATGGTAAGACCTCCATGCTACACAAGTGACCCCCCCTAGCGCAATAGCAGCTCTTTATTGTAAACCTTATGGTATGCAGCCGTCTACCAGAACCAGCCAGGGGAAACATTAATGGGTACATAGAAACCATCCTGTCATTCAGACTTTGTGGAATGAGGCGCCCATGCACAGAGGCATAAAGCGGGCTAAACCCAGAGTCCCCTGTGGGGGCCTGCTGACAAACCAAGTTCCGCAGGCCCCCTCTTACCTTCTCCACGCCGCAGGGTATTGCCAACTGCAAGAGGCCCAATCTTCCCCCTAAAACGTGGGTAACGTCATAGACCTTCAGGTACCGGGGTCCAGATTAGGAACACCACACTCCTGGACCTATATAGCACTGCTGGCAACAGGAATTACTTGGTTGCAGGAAACCAGTCCTGGAACCCAGAGTCCAGCTCTCGCAAAGGAGAAGCGTTATAGGCAAAACCCCCTCCAGGACCTGGGGGCCCGGGTACCGTCCACTTTGGCTATGAAGCACCTTGGACGGATCCGGTCAGCTTGCCCTGGTCCAGAGGACAACTATAGGCAGAGCTCTTCAATGCACCAACACCTAAGACACTGGCGAAAAAACTGAGGTACTCCCACTATGGGTGGGGGTTATATAGGGAGGGAACTTCCTGTCGGAGAGTGCCAGTGTCCATCACCTGAAGGTGCACTATATAACCCATATGTAATGGCTATGCTGCTCTGTGTCCCGTGATGTACGATAAAGAAATACTACTAACACAAAATTCCCTCAGCCATGACACGCAGCTTCAGGGCTCTGCAGTATCAATGGATGACCTATTCCTCAAATTCTCCATGCTTCTGGAGAGAGGTCTGTCTCAGACTGCTGCTAAAATAACAGGGGACCTAAAGGCAGACTTCCATTCCCTAGGCTCCAGAATTGAAGCTATGGAAAGCAAGATGGAGGAGACAGTGGCTGCTACTTCACAGAACTTCAGCCAAATACAAACACTACAAGACCAATTGGACATTGCAATGTCTCGTATAGATGACCTCGAGAACAGATCGAGAAGATCGAATATAAGAATCCGCGGGCTCCCTGAGACCATTCTAAATGTGCCAGAGGCAGTGCAGGACCTTATTAAATATCTCATCCCTTCTGTTGCTCCCCATCATTTGGAGCTGGATAGAGCTCATAGAGCCCTGGGTCCTCCCAGGAAAGACGGTTTCCCTAGGGACATCATTGCCAAACCCCATCATTATTTCATAAAGGAGGAGGTCATGAGGCAAGCAAGATCTAATCAGAACATAATGTGCCAGGGACATCAGGTACAACTTTTCACCGACCTTTCTCCATCCACCATCCAGAGACGTCGATCCTTGAAACCTCTACTCATAGCTCTATCCCAGAAAGTGATCAAATATAAATGGGCCTTCCCATTCGCAGTTAAATTTGAATTTAAAGGCAAGCCCTACGCTTTTTCCAATCTGCCAGAAGGAGAGGCCTTACTCCTACGCCTGAAGATCATTGCACAAGAAGCAGATATGGACACTTCCAACACTGGACAGGGATCTAATAAACGAGCCATTCCTACTAGCCCTCCATCTCCATTATGGGTGAAGAACAAAAATAAGAAGGCTAAGGATGATGGAGCAACCTGAAGTAGTGCCTCACCTGCTTGAATAGCAGGTCTTTGTTCAACGTCAAGCTGAGCCTTGGCTGAGCTGAATATTCTGACTTGACTTATCTAACCTTGTTTCCTTCATTTTGTGGTGTTTTTCTCTTCCCATTATTTTTTTTTATTTTTTTTTTCTAGTCTCTACTGTAAGGTAGATTCCGGATTCAAGTGTGATATATATACTCACAGATATGCTAGAATTGTTATTTTTATCATATGTATCCCCCCTGATTACTAAGTACCGGCCTTTTAACTAAAGCTAAACCCGTTGGGTCTTAGGGAGGTTGCATATATAAAAATTTTGTTATTTTTTAGTTTACTACCGGAATATTACGGGGTTTCTTATTTTTTTCTCCCGCAGTTGGTAAGACTCTTTCGTATTGTTATGGGGGTGAAACAAAGTTTTGTTGCTGGGTTTCCCCGGTGGCCGGGGCGGGTTCCCCCCCGTACCCCTTTTTGGGGGGGTCCGCGGCGGCGGTCGGGGATTTTTCGCTCTTACACCCCTGTGCAGAAATTATTGTGTGTCGTGCACCGATTCAATTAATCTTCTATGATCATATTTTTCTCATGGGCGCCCGGTCTGGGACGCCTTATGGTCTCCGAGGGATGGATGGCTTTCCCTGATTTAGGGAGAGCTATTTTCGAATTCATTGTCATGAGTGACTGGGGCTTCTCCTACCTAGCGCTCCTTTTCCTTATTTCAGGAGACCTTTCTGGTTCTGTTCTTTTCTGTCTACCCCACCCTCTTCCCTTGATCCCTATGTATCTTTTTGCTTGTCTAACATGTATCATGCTTTCTGGTCCCTCAGTTATCCGACTCAACTCAGGGGGTTCAGACCTAATGACGGTGCCTGTGATTGGGGCCAGTACCTTCCCGGACCCGACACTGCAGCAGGTGAGTGTGGGGTGCTCGTGCTGGGGGGCCGCCTCTGAACTCCATGGCTAACTCCTTAGATTCTAAGCTCCGCATCGCATCCCACAATGTCCAAGGTTTAAACTCCCCGATTAAACGAAGGAAGGTATTGGATCACTATAAAACTCTCCATTTTGATGTCATCATGTTACAGGAGACTCACTTTCCTATCCGATACAGCCCTACTTTTCTTCATCAGCATTTTCCCCAATTTTATTTAGCCAGTGCAGAAAACAAAACAAAAGGGGTTGCTATTCTATTCTCCAAAAAATGTGCATTTGTTAAGATTTCCGACATCTCTGACCCGGATGGGAGGTTTTTATTAATAAAAGGCACAATAGGGGACCAGCTATTTTCATTTGTATCATATTACGCACCTAACAGGGGGCAAGCAA
Organism: Rana temporaria; assembly: GCF_905171775.1. Taxonomy (NCBI): domain Eukaryota; kingdom Metazoa; phylum Chordata; class Amphibia; order Anura; family Ranidae; genus Rana; species Rana temporaria. The sequence goes on from NC_053493.1 coordinate 47,977,201, forward strand.
AATTCTTTAAAATAATGTTAGAAGCCCTATCCCCTAATTTAGAAGGCACTATTGTATTTGGCGGGGATTCCAACATGGCCTTAGACCAAGGACTGGACAAAACTAAACCTCCTGGGTCCAGACTAATACGCCCAACGAGAGAAAGTCTTAAAATAGCCAGGCTTCTGCATGGCTTTGGCCTAGCGGACGCCTGGAGAGAACTCAACCCCTCTAAGAGAGACTACACCCACTTCTCCCACCCACAACTTACCTATGCTCGCATTGACCACATTCTTACACCTTCCACCATTTTACCGGCAGTATTGTCGGCATCCATACGGGACTCCGCTCTATCAGACCACTCCATAGTTTTTATTTCACTTAAGCTAGGCATCAGGGAGGGATCGCGTACGTTGTGGAGATTGAATGAGTCGCTACTTTCTGAGCCGGCCAGAGTCAAGGAGATAGGGGCAGCCCTATTGGATTACTTTAAGCTCAACGACACTGGGGAAGTCTCCGAAGAAACACTCTGGGCGGCCCACAAAGCCTTTATCAGGGGTAAGCTTATCCAGATCTCATCGCGTGTTAAAAAGGAAAGGTTAGCAGACATAGATAAATTAGAAAAGGAATATATTTCTCTTAAGGAACTGCATAAAAAGAATCCGACTGGGGTCCCGACTACCCTGCTTGATAATGCCAGACTGGCGCTGAACCTTGCCCTGACGACCCGTGCAGAAAAATCACTTAGATGGGGCGCACACAAATTCTTTACCAAAGCCGATAGAATAGGCTCCATGCTAGCATCTAAACTTTCCCCCAAAACCAAACTAATATCCATGCCTAAAATCAAAATAGGGGGGGATCCTCCCACGTCCAATCCCTCCAAAACTCTAGAGGCTTTTCACAGCTTCTATTCAAGCCTCTATGACTCTCATACACCGCCCTCGACGGATCTACATTCACAATTTTTTGATGGTCTCCCCATTCCTTCTCTTTCGAGGGCTCACAGGGATATAATGGAGTCCCCAATTACAGACGATGAGGTAAGGGAGGTGATCAAGGGTCTCCGCAAGGGGTCAGCTCCAGGACCGGACGGTCTTTCCATTCCTTATTATAAATCCTTTGTGGATATACTCACACCGCATATGGTCAAATTCTTTAACTCCAAAACCATGGGCAACCCTTTTGATCCCCAGATTAACACGGCTTTCATCACAGTTATACCCAAACCTGACAAAAACCCAGAAGATGTCCAAAATTACCGTCCAATTTCCCTTATCAACAACGACCTTAAGGTCCTAACTAAAATACTAGCCAACAGACTGGCGGGGTTTATTGGACAATATGTACACAGGAACCAAGTGGGGTTTATACCGGGCAGACAAGGCCCAGACCAAATTAGACGTGCAATAGATTTAATATCGATCCTACAAACCAATTGGACGGGAGGGACCCCCCAGAAGGGCTTTTTATTGTCATTGGACCTCCAGAAGGCCTTTGATTCTGTTTCCTGGCCCTACATTTTCAGTGTTCTTGAACGCTGGGGATTTGGGACCGGGTTTCTGGGTATTATCAGAGCCCTGTATGCACACCCGAGGGCGCTGGTTCGGATTAATGGTCATTACTCCAAACCAATAGAAATTAAGAGAGGCACTAGACAAGGCTGCCCTCTGTCGCCATTATTGTTTGCTATTGCAATAGAATCTCTTGCTATCGCCATACGACAGAATCCCAATATATTAGGAGTCAAATGTGGGGATCAGACCCATAAATGTGCCCTCTTTGCAGACGACATACTATTGTTCTTGACCTCTCCCATCTCCTCCCTCCCCAATCTATGTCGTACCCTGGACGACTTTTCTAAAATTTCGGGTCTCTCGGTCAATTACTCCAAATCGCAAGCACTAAATATATCCCTAAGTCCCCAAGAAGTTCAGGGCCTCCAACAGTCCTTCAAATTCACCTGGAGTGAGTCGAATATCAAATACCTTGGCGTCACCTTAGCAGCCAAGACCGAGGCTCTCTACAACCTTAATTTTCCCCCCATATACAAAAAACTAGAAACTGACCTGCTTACATGGTCTAAATTTAACCTATCCTGGATAGGTAGGATCAACTCGATCAAAATGACCCTGTTCCCTAAACGCCTTTATTTCTTTCGCTCCCTCCCTATCCCAATCAGAAGGAATCACTTAAAGTCCTTTCAAAGTAAACTGCTTAAGTTCGTTTGGGGCTCTTCGGGGTATCGTATACCTCAGGACACACTCTTTCGACACAAACGCAAAGGAGGGCTTGGACTTCCTGATCTTCACAGTTACTATCTCTCAGCTAGATTAGCACAGCTCTCATCTATATATGACAAACACAATATACCAGATTGGGTCAGCATAGAGGAACAGGCGGTTCCCACTACACCTCTGGACTGCCTTCTTTGGATCCCTAGCAAATCTCGCCCAGCTATCTTATCCCCAGTGTTGTCCCAATCCTTTGCCCTATGGGATCGCCTTAGACAAAACACCAGCCTTACCTCCTCTATCCGTCCTTTAGCCCATATTTTTAACAACCCTGATTTCCCTCCCGGATTACGATCTGAGGAATTTAGGTGGTGGATGGATAAGGGGCTGTATCGGATAGGACAGTATTTTACCTCTAGTGGTCCTATTTCCCTATCTTTCTGTATTCACACCCTGAAACTTCCTGAATCGGAGAAAGCCCGCTTTCAGCAGATTTCACAATTCCTGCATGCCATCTGGAAATCTAAGCCTCTACCCCCTAACTTTACCCCGTATGAGACCTGGTGCGGTCAAGCCGTGGAGCGGAGAGGCGGTATCTCGGTAATCTATACAACCCTCACTCACCCATCAACCAAAACATCCTATATGGAGGCTTGGGAGGCTGACTTTCAAATGAACATTAGCCAAGAATCTTGGCATAAAGCATTCTTTAGATCATTTCGAGGTATCCAGGGAACGTCCTTGATTGAGACAAGTGTTAAAGTCATCACTAGATGGTATCTCACACCCTCCAGATTAGCGGCCATGTATCCAGGTGGAGACCCAAATTGTTTCAGGGGTTGTCAGCTGAGAGGCACTATGGCACATATATGGTGGGAGTGCCCTAGGATCCGCGCCTTCTGGCGAATCATCTTCAACATGATTTTCAAAGTGACAGGGAGCCGGATTCCTAGGACGCCAGAAGTGGCTCTCCTGAATGCCCATATCCCTCTCCTGGCCAAACCCACTCAAAAATTACTGCACTTTATTCTGCTGGGGGCCAAAATTGCCATTGCAAAATCCTGGAAACAACCCAAGCCGTTGGTTTCGGTAGCCAAACAAAAAATTTCATGGGTCATGACCCAAGAAAAGTTATCCAGCATACTGGAGGACTCTTCTGAGAGGTTTCATGAAACTTGGGGCCCTTGGGCTGACTATATTGGTGTTCCTCTGGCACCCGCTGATGTCAAAGCTTGACTGCCGTCTAGATATAGGTTAGACACCTTAGCTCCCCACCCTTCCCTGCCCTCTATCCCTCTTCTTCTCTCTATTTCCTAATCTCTTTCCTTTATGTTGCTATCCCTTTGGTACAGGATCCTCTTGATTTTTTACCCAAGCGATCTTTACAGGGTTACGGTCGATGGTATTGACACTTTAATATCTTGTTAGACTCATTTATTTGTGGCATGTTTTGTGGGGGGAAGTACATGGTAGACCCTTCCTATCCCGCTGCAATCCCCCCGCCCATATTAGTGAGAGTAGTGGGGGGGGGAATGGCGAGGAGCGGGGGTCGGGGACCCTTCCCTTAGCACAGCAGGTTCCCAAGTGGGGTGCTGAGGGTCTGGACCCCGAGTTGCCCTCGAATCCGAGCCATAGTTTACTTGGATTGACCTTCTTAGGTCCTGAGGGTAGCAACTATTTCATCTTTATTTAGCCTACCGGGCAATCAATATTTCCTCTGCTCTTTCCCCCAGGAATTAAATTATTTTATTTTGTTGTATTTACTGTTTCAAGATTTATTAGCAGTCTGCTATGTATTGCTCCTAGGGGCCATATCTATTTTTGAAAAAGTATATATGATGTCTGTAATCCTATATGAAATATTAATAAAAACTTATTGAAAGAGAAAAAAAAAAAAAAATAGTCTTTCCCCTTCTACAGACAAGAAGAATAATGAGCACTTTGGGCATGTTAATACACTTATGGTGCTAGAACATTAAGCCCTTGGCACAAGCTGCAGAATTATTGGAAGAGGCAATCCTTTCATATACATTCTGGATCTCCTGTTTTATGCATTGCTACAGGAATGCTCAGCTGATAGGGCAGTAAAAAGTAGACAACAATCTATAGTTCTACTATATCTTACCTTACTGAACTGGCCAACCACGTGTTTCAGGATATTGGGTGGTGCATCATGGAGGAGAGGCTCAAGGGCTGGCAGATTGGTGCATTTCTGTAGGATGTTTTTTAGGGCTTTTTTTGCCTGTAAAGAAAAAGAGAGGTAAAGCTAGGGGACAGTTTGTTGAAAGATTTGTTGTGCATGAGGTCTTAAAATTACCCTTTTTCAGTAATACCTTTTTTTAAGTCACGTTACTGGAAAAATGTCTGTTAAAGGCTAAGTTCACTTTATTTTTCTAAATTCCAGCTCCCCATGTACCAATATAGCATTTTACAAAAATAAAACAGCTTTCCATTTATTCTACACACACTTACCTCACTGTCCTCATGGCTGTTTAACCACTTCCTGCCGGCCGTACGACTTTGTACGGCCACAGTGTGAATCCCAATTGCCTCCAGCCACTGGGGGGCGCGCGAGCGCTGTCGGCGCGCGCGTGCCCGCCGCATCACTGAGATGCCGATGCGCGTGCCTGGCGGCCGCGATGTCCGCCAGCCACCCGCGATCGACGGTTACACAGACAAGGACGTAGATCTGTGTAAAACACACAGATCCACGTCCTGTCAGGGAGAGGAGACCGATGCTGTGTCCCTTCTACATAGGGACACAGATCGGTCACCTCCCCCAGTCAGTCCCCTCCCCCTACAGTTAGAACATTCACTAGGCTACACATTCAACCCCTTCCTCGCCCCCTAGTATTAACCCCTTCCCTGCCAGTTACATTTATACAGTAATTAGTGCATATTTATAGCACTGATCGCTGTATAAATGTGAATGGTGCCAAAAATGTGTCAAAAGTGTCCGACGTGTCCGCCATAATGTCACAGTCCCAATAAAAATCGCAGATCGCCGCCATTACTAGTAAAATAATAATAATAAAAAAAAATTCTGTCCCCTATTTTGTAGGCGCTATTACTTTTGCGCAAACCAATCGCTTATTGCGATTTTTTTTTTTTTTTAACCAAAAATATGTAGAATACGTATGCAAATACCACCAAAAGAAAGCTCTATTTGTGGGATAAAAGGACATCAATTTTAATTTGAGCGAATAGAACTGAATTTTTTCAGTAATTTTAATTCAATCTTCCCATGGTTACTCTTCTATTTATACATTACTTTTTGATTATTTAGCCAGGTCACTGTGTGTCCTCTGTGACCACGCAGGACTTCCTCCTCTCTGGGACTTTGTTTGCTCTGACCTTTGACAGTGGTTAAACATATGGGATTACCTAGCGTTGTAAGCTTATCCTGGGACCTGCATGACAATACTATGGCATACGCCTGTTTATAATGATAACACTCATTGTTTGATACTCTGTTATCTTGTTACTTATTTTTTCTTTTGTTTCTGTATAATTTCATGAATTCTTTGATCAATATATATACCCCCTGATGAAGCTACCAGACGAAACATGTCGGGATAATATACGAATTTTACGTTTTTGCTGCAACTGTACATCTGTTTATATGACCACTTACTTTGTGAACCTCTGTATACTAATGGACAAACTGTCTATGTTCATGTTTTTAACTTTATACTCATTAAAATGTATTTAAATAAATGTTTTCTCATTATCATTTGTAAGCACTGTCAAAATCATTTGATCCATTTTGTTTTATTTTTGACACTTTTTTTTAGGTGAATGGGTAGGGGTACAATTTTCCCCTATACTGATTCAAATAGGGTGGGGTGCTGGGATCTGGGCCCCCCTTGTTAAAGGGAACCCATGCTGTTTTTTTATTTGGCTGGGGTTCCCCTTCAAGATCATCAAACGCACAAGTCGCCTCCCAAAGTCAGATCAGTTAGGACTGCAATCCGACTTCAGTGATATTTAATGGGCTGAAGTAGGATCAAAGTGCAGGGAGCATTTTCAAAGTTGGCTCAGCGGCCGCCCTGGAGATGTGTGAACCCGCTCCATTGAGAGCCGGTCACAATCTCCTGTCATGCGAATTGAATTCTAGGAAACCCAAATCCAAATGGCATAAGTGTGAGCCCAGCCTAAAGTTCACTTTTTAGAAACAAATAATAAAAGCACAGGAAGAATCAATGGAATACAATGGTGCTCCACAGTGCAGTGGTAGTTCATTGAGAACTACAAGCCTACAGTCGCAAAGGAAGTCAAACTTGTAGTTCATTCAAACACAAAGTTACCCATACTGCTGTCACGGGGAGTGCGGCATTGGGCAGTGGCTGAAGCATTGGGAACATGTTACATGTTCCACCCTAAAAACATATGGAATGTGTAACATGTTCCCAAAGGTGAACTTTTCCTTTAAAGCAGTATTAAACCCAAAACCAAAAATTTAATATATTGCAGCTTACCAATCATTAGATATGGCGTTTTTTTTTTTTTCCGACTTTTTCCTTCTGTTTATTCTACTTAAAGGAGTTGTAAAGTCAGAAGGTTTTTTATCTTAATGCATTCTATACAATAAAATACAAAGCCTTCTGTGTGCAGCAGCTACCCCAGCACAGCACCCCCTAATACTTACCTGAGCCCATCTCTCTCCAGCGATGTCCACGAGAATCTCGGCTGTCTGAGTCTTCCCCCCCCCCCACCGATTGGATGAGTCAAAGTCAGTCAGCCAATCGTGTCTAATTGGATACAGGGAGCTGTGACTCGGCTTGAGTGCCCCCATTGCAAGCTGGTTGCTGTGGGGGCACTCAACAGGAGGGAGGGACCAGGAGAGCCGAAGAGGGACCCGAGAAGAGGAGGATCCGGGCTGCTCTGTGCAAGTCTACTGCACAGAGCAGGTAAGTACAATATGTATTTATTTATTTAAAAAAAAAAATACTTTACAATCACTTTAAATATATTAACGTTTTAACAAAAGGAAGAAGTACACATACATTGCAAATACGGAAAATTATCTGATAAACAAGTGTACAAAATGTCCACCCTTGATAAAATACATTAAACTCCCCATCAAAACAATAAAGTACGACTTAGCTGAAAGACCATATAGAGGGGCTCTTATCGAACTGGAAAACTCCCAACTTAACAATATGCAATAAGAGGCTGGACTCTTATCTGCAAATACTTGTCAATTGGCAAAGCTTGCTTGGACCAAACTTTTAAATCTTCCAAGCCTTCAAGGGATGCGGCTCTAAATTTGATTTTCCAGTCTGCCAGTATTATCAGTACATAACAATATGATATCCATTAGTCTTTTGGCATCCTTATTTCATTCAGAAATAAACTTATATTAAAATGGCTTATGTCATACATTAGCTCATGCTATTGTTTCCTATGTACTGTCAATCTAGAGAGTATGTGTGATTAAAAGCATACCATTCTGAGAAATTTGATACACTATAGGTCAGTACAGTGAAATATATTGATATATATTTAGTATCTTCAGTTCAACCCAGGTAGCACAAGGAAACAGATGTTGTATAGAAGGGGGCAATTGGTGCACAGGTGAGGGCAATAACAGAACCATCCCCTGTATAGCTGAAATACTGAAACTGATTACCATGTGGCTCCCCCCTGCAGCAGCTAAAAGCTGACGGGAGAGGAGGGAAGCTGACAGCGCTGCAGGGGAAGGGAGGAGCCGCGGGGCAACAGGGGAATCAGTTTCACTATTTGCCACTATTTTTGTTTACAGGGTGAAGAACCTCTTTAAAGGGGTTGTAAAGGTTTTTTATTTTTTAAATAGGTTGCTTTAAGCTAGTGCATTGTTGGTTCACTTACCTTTTCCTTCGATTTCCCTTCTAAATGTTATTTTCCTTTGTCTGAATTTCTCACTTCCTGTTTCTCCTCAGTAAGCTTGCCCCCATCATCCAAGCCGTTCTGGCTGGGGGTTAGTCAGCGTGCTTTCCCCCTCCTTTGGGACTACATCCCTGCGGGGAGACCAGCCAGAACGGCTCAGATGATGGGGGCAAGCTTACTGAGGAGGAACAGGAAGTGAGAAATTCAGACAAATAAAAAATAGGATTTTTTGTACTCACAGTAAAATCCTTTTCTCTGAGTCTATGGACGGACACAGCTCCTTAAATCTTGACAAGTGGGTTATGTTCCCTGTTTACAGGAGAGGACTAGGCAGAAACATGTTAAATAGTTAAATACATGTTACATTAAGAGTTGAACAGCCCCGCCCAGGGGGCGGTCCCTCCAGACATAACCCTCCTCACTGCAGCATGCAGCCTCAGTTCGTAACAAGCAGTACAAACCTAAAAAGGAGGGGTGGGAGCTGTGTCCGTCCATGGACTCAGAGAAAAGGATTTTACGGTGAGTACAAAAAAATCCTATTTTCTCTTATTGTCCATGGACGAACACAGCTCCTTAAATCTTGACAAGTGGGACATCCCCAAACAGTGTAAAAAACGAAGGGTGGGAAATACATCAGAAAAAACATTTTTAATTTCACCCCAAAACAAGCAGAGCTCCTCAACGGAGGAGGTGCAACTTTAAACAGCCGCCTGCAAAAACTAGCGGCCGAAAGAAGCATCAGAAGATGCACTCACAGCAACCATGTAAATTCTGGAAAAAACGTGAACGGACGACCAAGTCGCCGCCTCGCATACCTGTGAGACCGACGCATGATGTCGGAAAAAAAAACAGGAAGCACCAATTGCCCTGGTCGAAAGTGCCGTGACCGGAAAGGGAGCCCGCCCCTTAAGAGCATAGGCCTGTATGACAACCTACCTGATCCACCGAGAAATGGTGGTCGACGAGACCGCCAGGCCCTTTTGTGGACCAGACACCGACACAAAAGAGAGTCAGAACTCCGAAACGGAGCCGTAGCAGGCTGGTACACCCGCGAAGCGTGTACTATGCCTAAAGTATGAAAGGCAACCTCCGTAGGATGCGACTGCCGAGGACAGAAGGATGGAAGAACAATGTCCTTATTCCTGTGAAAGGCCGAAACCACCTTCGGAAGTAGGGAAGGTCGCGGGTGCACCACCACCTAATCCTTATGGAGGATCAAGCAAGGTGGCTTGCAAGACAAGACCGCCAACTCAGAAACCCCTCTAACAGAGGTAAAAGCCACTAAAGGGGCCACCTTCCAAAAGGAAGGTTCCAGAAGAACCGAGAGCACCAGAGTCAAAACTCATGGGGGGAGAGATGGGCCAAGAGGGGAAAGTATATGACAAACCCCCTGCACAAACAAGGGACCCACCAGGGAACGGGCCGCAAAAAGGCCACTGAAAGAACACAGCCAAGGCTGAAATCTTCCCCCAAACGGTGCTTTAAGCAATTTTTAGATCCACTCCAAGCTGTAAAAACAGCAAGACCCTGGACACCGAGTACGTCCGTGGACGTCACTCCATCTCTTCGCACCAAGAGATGTAAGCCTGCCAGGCGCGACGGTAGATCCTCCGGAAGAAGACTACTGTGCCCTCAGCATTGTTGAGATGACCGAGTCTGACAGACCCCGGTCTCTTAAAGTCCGGCTTCCAATAGCCATGTTGAGCAAGTCAGTGACTGTACAACAGGATGAAAACATGGGACCTCGAGACAGAGGTACCTCCCGCCCTGGCAACCGTCAGGGTAGACGAACCAAGGACGTTGAGGCCAAGCTGGAGCGATTAGAAGCATCGGGATCTCCTAAGCCTCCACTCTGTGGAGCAGCCGAGGAAGCACTACAATGGTGGAACGGCAAAAAATTGCAGATACAGACCCAACAGGGCCACCAGCGCGACTGACGCGTCTGTACCAGATCACTAGACCTGGCCACTAGCTTTGACACCCTTGCGGTGGAGACGAGCGGCCAGGTGATCCATGCCCTGTGAGGGTCACCTGCAAGGGAGCCCAGCACAAAGACCAGACACCCTGGTCCAGCATCTGGCGACTCCAGTAGCCCGCCCGCTGGTGTACCTGAAGGTAGACCGAAGTCACTGCCGTGGCGTTGTCCGGCTGAAACCAGATCGGACGACCTTGCAACCTCCTCGACCACGAGGAGAAACATAGCCTGATCGCCTAAAATAGGACAAAGACCAGTAGACAGGGTCCACAGCACCTGGTGAACCCAGGCTGTCACCCACCCAGGCACTAGCCAGGCCCGACCCTGGGTAACTACCGAGACCAGACGAGAGCGGGCACATACAGGTAGGTGTGGCCGCAGATCCACACAAGCCCAGCGACTCAGACCCGACGGGACCCCCCAGGCCCACAACCCTTGAGGCTGGCATCCGTCGTAAATACCGACCACTGGTAGGAAGAAAAAACTTCCCGGACCGAAGAGTCGGGGATCTCTGTCACCAACTCAGAAAGACTCTGACTAGGTGGCACACCGGAATCTGATGATTTCAGAGACAATCGATTTTTAACACCTGGACAGTATTTCCCCTGGAAAACCTGAGTGTGGAACTGGGCACACAATACCGCCTCGAAGGAGGCTACCCACAGGCCCTGGACCAGCAGGTGCCAGGAGAGTAGACCGATTGCGTAATGCCAATACCTTCACCGCAGACTGAAGAGTCTGCAATTTCTCCAGGGGAAGAAGGACCATCGCCACTGAGGAGTCCGGATCAACCCTAGATACTCCAACCTAGCATGCCCAGGATTTGAACCCTGGGTTGCACACATGGAAGGCGGGCCTGCTGCCACTGAGCTACACCTTCTGGTGTTTAACATCCACACGAATCCTCGCTGTCTCAACAAAGTTAGGATAAGTGTGAGCTCCTAGCTGGAAACCCATGGTGCCGACGCCAGATCGACAGGGAGGGCCACAGGCTGACAGAGACCTTCTCTCACCATAAAGCACAGAAAGAACACTGTGATATGCGCAAAACGGGACATGCATGTATGCGTCCCTGATGTCCGAGGACGCCAGGACATTCCCCGGATGGAGCGCAGCTACCAAACGAATGGATTCCATGCGGAACTACCCAACGTTCACAAAGATGTTCAGGGCCTGAGGCCCCTAGAAAACCCCAAACCACTCGCCCTGCAGGAAAGGTAAAATTACCCCGCAGCTTAGCAAGTCCCACACTGCCCAAGGCAGACAGACGGGCTGGGAGAGGAAGACACGAGGAAAGAACTTTGTTCTGTGGATAGGAGGAAACCCTATCTAGTACTCCGAAGAGACCACCTCGCAGACCCACTGGTCGGAGAGCAGGAAGGTTTTACCGAATTGTGAACCTGCAAGCCACCCCCTTACCTAGAGACAATGAGGGAAGGCTACATACATTGGCAGGATTTGGGTGCCGGCGTGATCGCTTACGCACCCAGGGACGGATTAGACCCCCAGCTGGGCCTTTGACAGCCTGGGAGGGTTGCCCATAAATAATACACGCACATAGTGTGTATGAATATTATGTAGGTGTATGCACTCACCTTTGGAGGAGTACAGGGAGCGACAATGCAAGCTCCAGGCAGATTGGTATCAGCGTCCGATTCGAACCAATGACACACTTGCTGCCAAGTAATGGAGTTAACCACTACACCACCGTGTGCATAAAACCATTCTGAAACAGACCTATATGAGGCCCTGGACAAGATGGTCCGCTAGCCTAATAACTACGGGGGAGAGTCGCGCTCCTCCGCTGTCTGGTGCAAAATGCTCACTCCGTGAGTGACTGAGACCCCAGAGTAGCGGCCACAATAGGCCGCCAGTCAGACCCCAGCATGGAAGCATGGAAAGGGTCAAAACTTCGGATTTGCTATCAGTCAAAACCATACAATGGCGGGTCCCCGCAATAGGGAGAATGGTTACCTATACATGACACCTGGAGGGTCCACCACCGGAGAAGAAGCCCACCTCTTGAAGGGGCTCTCCTCAAAGGGGCACTGAACTGCCCGGCGGTGAGGGACTACAAAAGCCATCAGCGGCTTTTCTCATTCCGTATCTAAGAAATTATCAAAGAAGGAAAAAACCAAAACAGAGCGGTCTAAATTGTGAACCAAAAAAGACAGAGCCCTCGGCGGAAACCCAGCTGCACTAACCAGCTGAAGAGAGTCCCGTACAGCAGTGAGAAGCGCACCCATAATGCCTTATCCTGCACCGACCCAGGTATCTGGTCCATTGCTCCATTACAGAGCATTCCCCAGGGGATAACGGGGGAGGGGGCACTCTTTTTAACCCCCGCCCGTCCGCAGTCCAGGACCAATAATAAAGCCTCTGTGGGAATCCTAGGTGCTAAAACCTGCTGCCATCACCAGCATGTTGGGGAAGGACCCAGATACTGACTCCGTAGCTTAAGAACATTTATATAATGTGTATAACATGTAGGTGCATGCAGCACCTGTCCTTACAGATAAACTGAAGCTACACTGACTCCATTATTTAAGTAAAAAAAAACTCCCAGGGCCCAGTTCAGACTGAACAGAAAAACCCCACCACTCCTGCTGCGCTGACCAGGGAGGGGGGGGGGTCCAGGGGACTCACCGCACCGGAGAAGACGGCTCAGCGCCGCTGCCCGTGTCCCGTACACCTGCTGTGTGTGTGAGGAGAAAACCGTGAGGAAGCTGTAAGGTGCTGTGTGAGGAGAACGGCGCTGCGCGCCGTAGGAATCAACACTAGAGGCCGAGGACTCAGGCAAGATGGCCGCCGAGCGCAGCATATGGAGCTTGGCACGGCTACAGGAAAATGGCTGACCCCCATAATATGCTGTATCATGGCGCGGCTACAACAGCGCGCCAATGGGATTTTCAATAGAAACCGAAAATCCACAAAAAAGTGATGCCAGAGCCTAGAAAGGCTGCCCAGCACCCCAAAACGTCCAGAAAAGCGGACCCCCAGCAGCCATAGCCGCCGACTGTATCACTCGGCCCCGCCCCCCCCCCACCCCAAAAGCAATTGTAAAACAGCAGAGGGAAAAAAGGGAGCAGGGAAGGGAGGATACCCAAATCCCAGGAATGCTCAGCCGTACCACCCCCCCTAAGAGGGAGGGACTGTACTTACCCGTCCACGCGACGACTTACTGACGCATTTTAGACAGGCGTACAACCACAATGGAGGTAGCCGTCGGCCCGGTCCGCTGTGAGTGAGACAACACCACAGCCAAGTCATGCTCGGACCTTGGAGCAAAGCTCACTGGCCACCCCAGGAGTCATGGGGCATGTCGTGGCAGACTCAGCCTCTTTGCAAAGGTGTGCTCACGCTCGCTGGCCGAACTGAGAAGACTACAAGGATCTATAATATCCAGCCTGTAAATAATCCAAACATGTTATACTTACCTCCACTGTGCAGCTCGTTTTGCACAGAGTGTCACTGAACCGTGTCTTCTGGGGTCCCTCGGCGGCTGTCTCAGCTCCTCCTCGCAAAAGCTTTCTACCTTCATGCGAGCAAGCTTGCATGGTGGAAAGCTTTTGCGAGCACGTTCCCGTGATACAGCGGCGGCCATAGCCGCCGACTGTATCACTCGCCCCCCCCCCCACCCCGAAAGCAATTGTAAAACAGCAGAGGGAAAAAAGGGAGCAGGGAAGGGAGGATACCCAAACCCCAGGAATGCTCAGCCATACCACCCCCCTAAGAGGGAGGGACTGTACTTACCCGTCCACGCGACGACTTACTGACGCATTTTAGACAGGCGTACAACCGCAATGGAGGTAGCCGTCGGCCCGGTCCGCCGTGAGTGAGACAACACCACAGCCAAGTCATGTGCGGACCTTGAAGCAAAGCTCACTGGCCACCCCAGGAGTCATGGGGCATGTCGTGGCAGACTCAGCCTCTTTGCAAAGGTGTGCTCACGCCCGCTGGCCGAACTGAGAAGACTACAAGGATCTATAATATCCAGCCTGTCTCTCAGCCAACAGTTGATAGAAGTCAAAAAGACAAAATAAAAATAAAATAAAATCTTTTCCTCAGGGAGCTGGGCCCAAAGGGAGCCATACGTCCTTCTCCTTTGCTAGGCAGAACGAAACTGAGGCTGCATGCTGCAGTGAGGAGGGTTATGTCTGGAGGGACCGCCCCCTGGGCGGGGCTGTTCAACTCTGTTAATGTAACATGTATTTAACTATTTAACATGTTTCTGCCTAGTCCTCTCCTGTAAACAGGGAACATAACCCACTTGTCAAGATTTAAGGAGCTGTGTCCGTCCATGGACGATAAGAGAAAAAACATTTAGAAGGGAAATTGAAGGAAAAGGTCAGTGAACCAACAATGCACTAGCTTAAAGCAACCTATTTAGAAAATAAAAAACAAACCTTTACATCCCCTTTAAAGGAACACTAAAGGCAAATTATTTTTTTTTAAATAACAAACATGTTATAGCAAAAAACAAAAGAACAAAAGCTGGACAGCCGCACTCCAAAATTTTCTTTAAAAGAGATGTCTTTATTTTCAACTGTGCATACAGTCACTGCAAGCCCACAAAAATCAGTATGGCCAACGTTTCGCACTGGCGTCAGTGCTTAGTCATGGCTCAGCCATGACTAAGCACTGACGCCAGTGCGAAACGTTGGTCATACAGATTTTTGTGGGCTTGCAGTGACTGTATGCACAGTTGAAAATAAAGACATCTCTTTTAAAGAAAATTTTGGAGTGCGGCTGTCCAGCTTTTGTTCTTTTGTTTTTTGCCATTACCGCATTGCTAGCACCCTGGTGGTTCAACAACCCCTGATCATCACGAGGCTCACCTGGAGCGGTGAGAATTCTGTCTGTGAACAAACATGTTATACTTACCTCCACTGTGCAGCTCGTTTTGCACAGAGTGTCACCGAACCGTGTCTTCTGGGGTCCCTCTGCGGCTGTCTTAGCTCCTCCTCGCAAAAGCTTTCTACCTTCATGCGAGCGAGCTTGCATGTGGAAAGCTTTTGCGAGCGCGTTCCCGCGATACAGCGGCGGCCACAGCCGCCGACTGTATCACTCGGCCCCGCCCCCCAGCGCGCCGCGTCATCCGCTGTGATCGACAATGGCTGCGCTGCTATCAATCCGCCCAGCCTAGCCAATTAACGGCCAGGCTGGGAACCCAAGAACATCACATGGACGCGCCCGGGAATTTCGAACAGTCAGGTATGTAAAACGGGGGCTCGGGGAAGGGGGGGGGGGGCATTACCATCGGATGTTTTTTCACCTTAATGCATAGGATGCATTAAGGTGAAAAACATTTACCTTTACCCCTTTAAGGTATTGTTTGTATCAGCCACGTAAATATGGAATTTTGTTATATTGTAGCAGCACTATAGCTAATAGTTTGTAACATCGATAGAATAACACTTCCACCAGAAATGATAATGGGCCATTGCCCTCCATGTATTGGTGTCTTGTGTGAATGAAGCTGTAGTGATCTAGCATTCATCTCTCCCCCTTGTGTGCTCTCAGAGTGGTTATATTAGTGGATTCCTTCCAATCTTGCTGTCTGTTTAGCATTTGAACACATGGCTTTTCAAGCTTTACCTCCCTCAGTACACACCTGGATCTAATTCTTTACACATCACTAGTAATTTTGGTGGTCTCTGCTGCATTCCTTGTGGAAACATGCCCACCTCATTAAACAACCACTTTATTTGTCAAAATTCAGAGCAGTTGTGTCTATCCAGAGCTAGAATAACAGCATGTTCTAGATTATGTTTAGTAATATTAGCAAAGCCATGTGGGAAATGCAGTCCATTGCCAGCTTGTCCAACCTAAACTGACAGCACGCCGATTTTTTTATATTTTTTTGCTGGTCTTAGGACCCTGATATAGGTGAGATTTGAATCGCTTTATCTCCACAGTGCTGTAAGATTTTTGCAATTATGTAAACATGTGCCTGAATGGATTAAATACTTTTATAGGGTCAAATATGCTTCCACATATATTTATACAGTCTAGATCAGCCTTTTTATTTTAGATGAACCCTGCTTAATTATTATATCTGAAGCTCACAGTATTTGAAAATGTTCAGTAAGTTGTAAATATAACAACATATTACCGAAGTCCACCTCCCATGATCCATCCCCCTGGGCTCCACCATCAAGGTGCATGCACAGAGGGTGTGTTTGTGAGCAAAGCCAGGCATGGTTATCTGGAGACAAACAGCACAGAGGCAAAATGAAAGCGGTGACATTGTTAGCCCACGTGCGACAGATACAGTGGCTGCAGAGATGGCAATGGTTCTGTGATTTTAATGGGACAAGCAAAGCATTGTCACCCTATCCAGGAAAGTGGTTATTCAATAGGGGCATTTAGAAAAAAAGGGCAGACTTGGGGTCCATTCACACTAGGATGCAGTGCGGGAAAGCCGCCCTCCCTTGCGGCTTTCCCGCACCACATTCCAATCGCACTGCACTTACTATCTGCTGCGGGTGTCAGTGCAGTGCAAAACGCAGGTCGCAAACACAGTGTGTTTGTCCACACAGGATTGCATGGTACAAAAGTAGATGTGGTTGCGCATGCGTTTCAAAAAAATGGTAGCACACATGTGGGCCTGCTCCCAAGTCAGCCCGTCTTTATTTATTAGAGAGAGAGAATGTCATCAGCACACCAGGAATTTCCAAAAATGAGTCCAAAGCTTTATTCAGCAATCAAATTATGGCAGAAGCAGCGTTTTGGAGCTTGCAGGACCCCTTCACCAGGCATGTGACCTGGGTCCTGCGAGATTCCAAAACCCTGCTTCTGCTATAATGATGTGATTGCCAAAAAAGCTTTGTACCCATCTCGCTGTAAATGATAAAGACAAGGCAGCTTGGGAGCGGGCCCGCATGAGTGCCACCATAGAAAGCAGCTTTCTATGAGGGTACTTGTTGGAGAGGTGGAGCCAGGAGTGCTGGCGGGAGACTCAAGAAGAGGAAGATTGGGGCTGCTCTGTGCAATAACATTGCACAGAGCAGGTAAGTGTAACATGTTTATTATTTTAATTAAAACATAGAAGCTTTAATACTACTTTAACTGACTTAAATCATTGCAGCACCCACTTACATACGCAGCCATTTCTGCAGGAACGTGTGCGTTGGAAATAGTGCATTGGAATCTGTCTGCTTCTGCTGACACAAATAGGGTTGCTTGGCCCATCCCTCTGCTCCCTCGTCACATAATTTGATTGACAGCAATGCAATGGCTCCCACTGCTATCAATCTGCTCTGTGAGAAGAGAGAGAGTCGCTGCACATCACTGGATCGAGATCATGCTCAGGTAAGTATAAGGCAGGACTGGGGGAATTCTCTGGCACAGAAGGTTTTTTATCTTAATGCATAGAGTGCATTAAAGTGGATGTAAACCCGAGTCATGAAATTTGAGCTGGGCACATATATCTGCAGTGTTTTATTATCTCTTTTCAAAGCACTATGTCCCATAGCTTCTGCTGCTCCATTCTTATTTTATTAGCCTGATAACCTATGACAATTTCTCCATCACCTGAGATAAAAGCAGCCAGAGTTTTGTGATGGGGAGGACGCTATAAACAGATTAGCAGAGTGCTAAACTATTCAAGGAACATATCTGAAAGTCTCTACCTATGAGGAGAGGGGGTGTGTTCCTTTCCTCCAATCGGCTGTTTGCCCAGGCTTCACTGCAGTGCTGAACAGGAAGAGAAAATCTCCTAATATGATCTGAAGACAGCAGATATAAAAGAAAAACTTATGTAGGGAGATTTGTTCCATCCCTGTGCATCATCTGAGGCTGTTCACTTCACTGGGTATATATGAGGGTTTACATCTACTTTAAAGTAAAAAACCTTCAGCCTTTACAATAATTTTAAACTGCTATTTTTTTTGCACCTTGGGAGAAAACCAGGATTATGTACTAGGAATAAACAAACAAATTCAGAAAAAGAACACACAAACTCCATGCAGATAAAGCTAATGCTAAATGATTTGATGTACTTCATATGTATAAACAAGAAAATAAAAATGTGTTATCTGCTGTATGCCATCAGAGGTTTCTTCTAATTTTGTAAACTGCAATAGAAAAATGAATTTGTCCCCTATTGGCAGTATAGATGCAGCCCAGGGGTGTTGTAAAAGCCTTGCTAAACTGACTGCATTGGATAATAAGTATGTGTAAAAGATGAGAGAAAGGTCTTTCTGATTTAAAGCTGCGCTCCCCACACAATTAAATTGCCCTCTTGACATTCATAAACATTCATATCTGAGTAATCATGTTAAATAGTGTGAAAATCAGTATAAATGCTTTAAAATGCATATTCATTAAACGCAAATTCCTATAATGGATTGCAGATATTGGAAAAGAGGAATTGTGTCATTCTGTGAGGAAGGTCCTGATCTTTTGCTTCAGGCCGGGTTCACACCTATGCGAATTGAATGCGCGTTTCTTCGCATTTAATTTGCATAGCAGGAGAATGTGACTGGCTCCCTATGGAGCTGGTTCACATATCTCCTCAGCGGGTCCGGTGCGGTGTGCTGGAAAAACGTGTGCCATTTTTGGTGCATTTTAGGTTTGATTTCAGCCCAAAATTCAGGCTGAAATCAGACCTGAACCGGTGAACCAGCACACACTGGACCCCTGCTGTGCGTCGATTGCGGCGGCGGTGTGAACCCGGCCTCAGTCTTCTGAGTACATCTCCCAGTATGCCCTGTTTATAACATCAGATGAGATTGAAGATGTGGGTGATCACGTGGGCTGGCATTTGGGTGGTGATGGTGCAATGATGACTAATGACACAGGAGTTATTTACATTTTTCATTGGCACAGCACTGCAAGGGTGTATTGACCAGCTGCAGAAGATGAACCTATATTATACAGGTGGTTCTCAAAAAATTAGCATATTGTGATAAAGTTCATTATTTTCTGTAATGTACTGATAAACATTAGACTTTCATATATTTTAGATTCATTACACACAACTGAAGTAGTTCAAGCCTTTTTATTGTTTTAATATTGATGATTTTGGCATACAGCTCATGAAAACCCAAAATTCCTATCTCAAAAAATTAGCATATTTCATCCGACCAATAAAAGAAAAGTGTTTTTAATTTAAAAAAAGTCAACCTTCAAATAATTATGTTCAGTTATGCACTCAATACTTGGTCGGGAATCCTTTTGCAGAAATGACTGCTTCAATGCGGCGTGGCATGGAGGCAATCAGCCTGTGGCACTGCTGAGGTGTTATGGAGGCCCAGGATGCTTCGGTAGCGGCCTTAAGCTCATCCAGAGTGCTGGGTCTTGCGTCTCTCATCTTTCTCTTCCCAATATCCCACAGATTCTCTATGGGGTTCAGGTCAGGAGAGTTGGCAGTCCAATTGAGCACAGTAATACCATGGTCAGTAAACCATTTACCAGTGGTTTTGGCACTGTGAGCAGGTGCCAGGTTGTGCTGAAAAATGAAATCTTCATCTCCATAAAGCTTTTCAGCAGATGGAAGCATGAAGTGCTCCAAAATCTCCTGATAGCTAGCTGCATTCACCCTGCCCTTGATAAAACACAGTGGACCAACACCAGCAGCTGACATGGCAGACCATCACTGACTGTGGGTACTTGACACTGGACTTCAGGCATTTTGGCATTTCCCTCTCCCCAGTCTTCCTCCAGACTCTGGCACCTTGATTACCGAATGACATTCAAAATTTGCTTTCATCCGAAAAAAGTACTTTGGACCACTGAGCAACAGTCCAGTGTTGCTTCTATGTAGCCCAAGTCAGGCGCTTCTGCCGCTGTTTCTGGTTCAAAAGTGGCTTGACCTGGGGAATGCGGCACCTGTAGCCCATGTCCTGCACACGCCTGTACACGGTGGCTCTGGATGTTTCTACTCCAGACTCAGTCCACTGCTTCCGCAGGTCCCCCAAGGTCTGGAATCGGTCCTTCTCCACAATCTTCCTCAGGGTCCGGTCACCTCTTCTCGTTGTGCAGCGTTTTCTGCCACACTTTTTCCTTCCCACAGACTTCCCACTGAGGTGCCTTGATACAGCACTCTGGGAACAGCCTATTCGTTCAGAAATTTCTTTCTGTGTCTTACCCTCTTGCTTGAGGGTGTCAATGATGGCCTTCTGGACAGCAGTCAGGTCGGCAGTCTTACCCATGATTGCGGTTTGGAGTAATGAACCAGGCTGGGAGTTTTTAAAAGCCTCAGGAATCTTTTGCAGGTGTTTAGAGTTAATTAGTTGATTCAGATGATTAGGTTAAGAGCTTGTTTAGAGAACCTTTTCATGATATGCTAATTTTTTGAGATAGGAATTTTGGGTTTTCATGAGCTGTATGCCAAAATCATCAATATTAAAACAATAAAAAGGCTTGAACTACTTCAGTTGTGTGTAATGAATCTAAAATATATGAAAGTCTAATGTTTATCAGTACATTACAGAAAATAATGAACTTTATCACAATATGCTAATTTTTTGAGAACCACCTGTATAGCACTGCTGTGAAAGCTCCATTAGACTCACCTCAAATGCTTAACTTCTGCAAACTTGGATCCCACATGAAGGTGAAAAGACAAACTGCCTGTGGAACTTTCGTTAAGCCATAGGTTGCTACAAGGAGGTAAATTACCTCTGGATTCATAGCCCACTGTAACTCCATTACTGGTGTCATATAAGGGAGCAGGAATTGAGCAGTATGGATAACCATTACAGTCCTTCTCATCAAGCTTGCAGGAGCAAGCAGTGGGAAAAGATTCAGCTTTTTTTAAGATTATGAGCAATGTATAAGAAACAAGGTGGGTTCACTTCTTGGAGGGGTCTAGGCTTGAAGAGTCCATCATATGTGGGGTCACTTCTGAGTGTGCAAAGAGAATCGTCACCGAAATTTAAAGATCTCCTAGTTCGTATTGTGTCCTGAGCAAGACGCCATAATTTATTGGCATGTGATAGATTGGGTCTGTGGACCAATAAGATGACAATTGATTTTTCCTAGTTTTTAAAACGTAGCTATAGCAATAGGCCTCCACATGAATTTTGTAACATAACTAGAACGTTGATTTTTGTAATAAACTGTTGGGCATACAAATTGGTTTTTCAGCAATTACATTTAAAAGCTCATCAATGAAAAATAGATTGTATGGTAACAATTGTATGGCAGCAAAACGTTCTGTTTATGCCATATTGGGCTGTAAACAAGGAGATGACTGGTGCTTCAAACTAAGGATGTTTTTACAAAGGCCTTTCAAGGGCGTCAGAAAAAATTAACATGGGCTCTCCAAGAAAGTGTTGGTCTACCACTTTGTGGCTGGTGTTGCCACACCGCAATGCTGGGGCTTGCTATTTCACTTGAATAAACCACATTGATAGTGCTTGGAGGCTCAGTACATATGGCTGTTTTCGCAAGGACTGCTTCATCTTCAGAACCAAATATGTCTGCTCAAATGTTACTGATTTCTCAGAGGATAGTGGAAATGATTGACTCGGCAAAAGCATGATCAGGGGAATATGCTGGGGTCATTACAGGCAACAGGCAGAGACATAGACTGTGCACTTTACACTAGAGCTTAGTAAATGAGCAGAAGCTTCTTTACACATGATTGGGTATTCTTTGCCAAATGAAGCTTTACCTCATTTACTAAGCTCTGGAGCAACTTCAAAGAGCACAGTATATTTGCCTTTAGTAAATCATCCCCACTGTGTGCAACATAAAAAATTGCACCTGCCACTATTTTATTCTCCAGCATCTCTGCTTTTAGTAAATATGCAATTGTCTGGGTGTTTCAAGTCATTTCTAGCAAAAAATAAATAAAAATATGCAGCTTTTCAAAATCCGTAGACAAGTGGTTAAAGTGGATTTTAACCCAAGAACTAAAATTTAACATACTGTAGCCTACCAACCCTTTTCAGGCTTTTTCCCTTTATTTTCACACTTCCTAGGGTGATAATGATTATTTAGGCTGGGTTCATATACTGTATATGTGAGTTGGATGCATTTTTAACAGCATCTAATTCACATAACATGTGAATGTGACCGACTTTCAATGGAGCCAGTTCACACATATTCGGGACGGCCACGGTGCAGTTTTGAAAAGGGTCCTCTGCACTTCTGGATCCGGTTAAGGTGTGAATTCAAGCAAATATTTGCACTTGAATCGCACCTGAATGGCTGAATAGAAACGCACCGGACTCAGAACTGCAAACCACAGCTGGACATGTGTATATGTGTACTGTATCCATGGAGGAGCAGCATTATTACCATAGGTGGAACAGTTTGGATCACGCTTTATTGGGGCTTTTTCACCTTCCTCTGGACCATGGGTGCTCAACCTGTGGCTCTCCAGCTGTTGCAAAACTACAATTCCCATAATGCCTCAGCCTTTGGGAGACATGCTTGTACCTGTCAGCGGCTTGCAATGCCTCATGGGAATTGTAGTTCCGCAACAGCTGGAGAGCCACAGGTTGAGCACCCATGCTCTGGACCAACTGTGGGTAAAAGATTGTGCATATGGAGGTTTCCTATATTTTTTTCTGTTGGTTGAACTAGATGGACTTTAAAGCGGTAGTTCACCCCCCCCCCGACCCATTTTACCATCGAGACAGGCATTGTAGCGCGAGCTACAGTATGCCTGTCCCGATTTTTTTTAACCCCGTACTCACCTTGTAGTCGTCCATCGTAGATTCCGGCTCCCGCGGGGAATGGGCGTGCCTATGGAGAGGGAGGATGATTGACGGCCGGCCCTGGCACGTCACTCTCCCCGAAGACAGCCGGAGTAGGTCTCGGCTCTTCACGGCGCCTGCGCACAGGCTATGCGCACGCGTCGTGAAGACCGAGCCTATTTCGGCTATTTCCGGAGAAGCGTGACGCGCCAGAGCCGGCCGTCAATCATCCTCCGTCTCCATAGGCACGCCCATTCCCCGGAATCTTCGATGGACGACTACAAGGTGAGTACGGCGGTAAAAAAATCGTGACAGGCATACTGTAGCTCGCGCTACAATGCCTGATTTTAAGGTAAAATTAAAAAAAATGTTTTTTTTCCTGTCGATAGGGTGAACCCCCGCTTTAACATTTACTTTAACTATGGACTGGGCAGTGCTTATAACATTGCTTATGATTCAAGCCCTGTAGCGTGGCAGTTATGATTTGATACATTCATGACCCCTAATAAATTCTAAAATATTTTTTTTTTTATTATTTTCTTACTATTACTATTATTGGCCTAGCCTATGTTGGAGGTTTCTAAGTGATCCATTTTACCCTTATGAATAAAATGCAGAATAAAAGATTAAGAGTAACAATAAAAAAACATTACCTTTAAAATGTAAAATCTTAAACATTTTCATATAGTAAGTAGAAAAAGTAATGAATAATGACAATAGCTGGTTTAACTAGATGTGACCATTTTACAGTGAGTGGCATAATTAAAAGAAAGCAAGTGGAGATGTACAGTACCTTGACTTGAAGATCCTCTGAGCTTTCGGTGTCCATGTATAGAGACAGCAGCTTTGGCAACACATTTGCTACAGCTACAGCACGTGCGTGCTCTGGAGTGTGTCTTCCAATTTGGCCAAGGGACCAGGCAGCAGCTGCCTTGATGTGATCTTCGGCTTCCTCTGACAGGCAGATGGCTAATTGAGGGACCCCCTGCAAGGTTCAACACAAAAGTCCAAACTGAGAAGCAATGCATAGCAAGTAATCTCCCAGATAACACAAACCATTAGATAGAAATCATGCCTTTTGTGTCCTCTCTGTCTTAGCAATTCATAAGAGGAGAGGAAACCATTTCACCTATGCAATTATCTGGTCTCCATTAATAACCTCTCCATAACTAGCCAGCCTAGGTAGCCACAAAGGGTTAAACACTGGTGGCCAATTATAGATTAAAATAATGATGTCCTTTTATACAGTTGCCCAGCAATATTGTCGCATTAAGGTTTTTCTTGGAGGCAGAGAGATGAAAATACTACAGGACTTGAGTTGAGATGAGGCTGATGTTTCATCCTATTACAAGGACAATTTGGGCAATTATCGGCAGTTACCTGTAGAAACCAATCAGACATTTTAGAGCAGCCAAAATGAAAGACAAAATCTTCTAATGAAAAGAGGTTTTTGATTGGCTGCTATGGACTTAATTTGTGTTGTTTTCCTGACTTAATAATAGCCTTTCCCTACTTTAAGCTACTTTCAAATAAAAAAATAATGAAATGAAGAAAGCTGCTACTAGATAAAGATTATAAAATCCAGAAAAGTAAAAATGGCGGAAATATGTTTGTTCAACAAGAAAGCATTTATCCTTATAATACAATCAATTCCACAAGTCTTTAATTCATACCAAAGATTACTCAGCCCAAAACTTCAAACAATACGTAGAAAATTGTACATATGACAAATAACTCTAAGGCCCCTTTCACATTAAGGCGGTTTTCATGCGGTACAGCGCTAAAAATAGCGCTGCTATACCGCATGAAAAAACCTGCCCTGTAGTGTTCAATGTGAAAGCCAGAAGGCTTTCACATTGAAGCGGTGCGCTAGCAGGAGTGCTCCAAAAGTCCTGCTAGCCGCATCTTTACCGCTGTATAGGAGCAGTGTGTTCACCGATCCTATACCGCGCCTTCCCATTGAAATCAATGGGAAAGCGCGGTAATACCGCGGTAT
Organism: Rana temporaria; assembly: GCF_905171775.1. Classification (NCBI taxonomy): domain Eukaryota; kingdom Metazoa; phylum Chordata; class Amphibia; order Anura; family Ranidae; genus Rana; species Rana temporaria. The sequence goes on from NC_053493.1 coordinate 48,001,906, forward strand.
TAACCCTTTTTCGGCCGATAGCGGGGTTAAAACATCACCGCTAGCGCCCAAATATAGTGGTAAATACGACGGTATAGCCGCGCTACAAATATCGCGGCTATACCGTCACCGCGGCTCCACGCCTCAATGTGAAAGAGGCTTAAAACATTAGGTTTTATTTTATTTCTTTTAATTAACATTTAATAAGTCCATTCCCTTTCTTTTACACACTGCTTTATAGTACACAACCATTAACCTCCCTGGCGGTATGATTAATTCAGATTTTAGGTGCTGAAAGCGGTACAATTGCTTTGCATGGAAATTTGGCGTTTTATATTGTAGGCCTGTAATTCTTAGGAATAACTCACTTAAATCTGTCCAAACAAGAGTCTAGTAGACATCCCGTGTATGATAACGTTTGAAACACAAAATCATAAATTATAATACAAAAAATAAATAATTATAACAAATAATATAATAATAATAAAAATTATTACTTTTAATTTTTTGATGACGAATTTCCCCGCAAATCACTATCGCTCAATTCTGCAAGTGATTATAATTTATTATCGCTGTTTTTTAGCTGGTCTAAAACCACTTTTGACATAAAGGGACACTTTTTGGTTGCTATGGACAATCTCCAGTTTCCAGGCAGAAAGAACAGTTTTTATTATATAAAAGTACATGTAGGACACTGGGCAGACCACTATGGACAAATGGGTGTGTGTATTTTTTACATACAGTACTGTAATCTATAAGATTACAGTATACTGTATGTATTGTGTTTATTTACTTTTTTAAATTTGACACCGATCTCCGCCCCGTGCATTGTAACGTTGCAGGGAACGGAGCTTGGCGGCACTCGAGACTGTGAATCGGGCGAAGAGGACACCACTCGATCACACAGTGGGGAGGCATCGCAGGATCCAGGGACAAGGTAAGTAACGTGTGCCTGTGGACTCTACGGGGTGGTCCTGAGTCAGACTCAGGGTTACCGCTTTTGGTCCTGAAATTCCACCCCGAGCCAGACTCGGGAATACTGCCAAGGGGGTTAATGTATTAAAAAGTGTTGTATAACTCCAGCCATACCTTCACTAACTTCGATTTCATTGCACACTGTGAAATTCTCAGTGTTCATTAGAAGCTATAGCACATCATGGAGAGCCTGCTATTTTGCATGTTCGTGTTACCCAGGGTATTGTTAATCTGATCTTATCCACAAAACTCAACATGGATTTATTACCTAAGGTAGTTTGCATGGAAATCCAGCTGGCCAAGGAACGCCTATGCCTCAACACTCATCCATCAATATATTTTATTTGCATAACTCTTTCTAAGACCCCTTTCATAATGATGGACCAATCGGGTCCACCTGTCAGTTTTTCAGGTGGACCTGATCGGACCATCCATAGCTCTCTATGGAGCGGGCATCCAATCCTGGCCGCTAAAAACAGATGGATGGGGATCTGTTCCCTATCCGTCTGGCCAATCAGATCAGATGACAGTCTGATGGAAATGGACAGGAAGTCCGTTTCCATCCAACCCCCCATAGAGAACAGCGGGCTGTGTCCTATGCTATACAGAGTGGACACAGACCTGCCATCCGCCTGCTCAGCGGGGATCAGTGGAGAGATTCCCCGCTGAGTAGGCGGATAAGCTTGACCAAGTCCGCCCCATCTGAAAAGAGCCTCATGACTTGTACACACGATCGGAATTTCCGTTGGGATAAACTCAGATGGATTTTACCAACGGAATTCCGTTCAAGCTGTCTTGCATACACACTGTCACACCAAATTCCGACCATTAAGAACGCAGTGACGTAAAACACTATGACGAGAAAAATTAGGTTCAATGCGTCCGAGCATGTGTCGACTTGATTCTGAGCATGCATGTTTTTTTCTCCGTCTGAGTTCCATACAGACGAATGGAATTTCCGATAGAAATTTTTTCCATTGGAAATGTTTTTTCTCTTTCTAAGTCCGTCAGAATTTCCGAAGGAAAAACTCTGATGGGGCACACACACGGTTGGAATATCCGATGAAAAAATTCCATCTGACTTTTTTCTTCCGAAATTCCGAAGGTGTGTACGAGGCATAAGAGTCAGCCCACTGCTTGCATCAGGGCTGAGGTCCTTTGAGAGGAGTACTGAGACAGGGATCTATGATGATTTCAGGAAGCTATGTACATCACCCAGCTGGCCTCTCCTACCAGCCATGGTGCCTGCAATGCAGAGAAAAGCACACAGTGATGACTATACTGGATCTAAAATAAGATATGTAATGGAAACAAAGGTTTTGCTGAAAACTTTAATCTGCATGTTAATTTTAGGAACCAACAAAGGCAAAATATAAGAAGATTAAACTTCATCTTCAAATACCAGCAATGGTAGAAGGGTAAAAAAAAGTAATAACCACGGCTACTATTGGTATCAATTATTGTGATTATGTATTAATATTATTATTCAAAAAGAAAAAAAAAAGAAAATATTTAGTATTATCCATGTGATCTGTATTTAGCTATTATAACATATGATTAACTGTACAAAACACAAACAACCAATATAATAAAAATCTGTACATATTAGGAAAAAAGGAAAACATGGAACCCTACATGATTAATGTACATCTGACAATATAGACAGTTTTAAAATTTATGCAAGAAATTTCAAGTAAAAAGAAGGCCAGTGCCAAGTTGTGTCCTCTTGTTTGGATGCCAAATAAAAATTGGATTCTGATTCAAGTAGTACAAGTGTTTGATTCTCTTCACTCGAAATAATGAGTAAATTACTTGTGATTATAAATTGGCATAACGGTGTTCAAACCACACATGTGAGGTATTGCCGCGATTGGTAGAGCGAGAGCAATAATTCTAGCCCTAGACCTCCTCTGTAACTCAAAACATGCAATCTGTAGAATTTTTTAAACGTCGCCTATAGAGATTTTAAAGGATAAAAGTTTGTCGCCATTCCACGAGTGGACGCAATTTTGAAGTGTGACATGTTGGGTATCAATTTACTCAGCGTAACATTATCTTTCACAATATAAAAAAATATTGGGCTAACTTTACTGTTGTCTTATTTTTTAATTTAAAAAATTGTATTTTTTCCAAAAAAAGTGTGCATTTAAGACCGCTGCGCAAATACGGTATTATAGAAAGTATTGCAATGACCGCCATTTTATTCTCTAGGGTATTAGAATAAAAAATATATATAATTTTTGGGGGTTCTAATTAGAGGGAAGTGAAAACACTGGGGAAGCTCCAATTTCTGGTTTACTTGTCTGTCATGCCAACGACCACCACAAGATGGCGCCAGATCACAGAAGGAAGCTTAGGCCTGCAAAAGGCTCGCAAAGCCGTGGCCTCAATTACCGGCTGGCGCGAATCGCACGGCGGGGGCGCACGGAGAAACACAGGATGGGTGTCTCCAAGCACCCTCACCTCCCGGTAATTGAGGCCGCGGCTTTGCGGCCTTCTGCAGGCCTAAGCTTCCTTCCCCGGGCGCCAGGTCGCTAATTCCAGTCGCAATTGCGACCGGGCGAAAAAAAACAAAATTATTATAAACTGTCAATACATGCTATATTATATTGTGTTCATACTCACTTTGCCACTAGAGTATTCATTTTCTGTATATTGCAAAAAACTTGGTTGATCCTGCTGCTCCCTGTCATTCCCTCCTTGTCTGTGTCCCCATTGTGTAAACCAGCCATTGCCACATCTACTGAGCATGCTCCAGTTTCCTTTCCTTTCTAAACTGTTTATTTCCTCCTTTTTCTTATATGTGCAGCCCAAGTGACTATATAGTCACACATGTTTAAATTACAGTCACCTCTCTCCCTTCCTCCTCTATTGCCTCATATTGCTAAACACTATGGGGGCAGGATATATCATATTGATTAATGGAGGCTTCACCTCCCTATTCGCCCCAGCGCATACGCACCAAAGACATAGCCTGGAGGGACGTGCCTGTGACCTCCTCAAGATATCTTGACAGTGTGAACAAAGTGAAAGTTATTGTCAGTCAACTTAAACTCTGCCTACACCATGTTCTTGCAAAAAGTGCTAAAACACTTTGTTGCTACTAAGTGTTTTTTTGATTCTCTATTCTGAAAGTTGTTGTTTTTTTCCAGCACCAATCAGTGCTGTGCAGACACAGATTTCTTCTGTATAGCAATCCTATTGCACGAAAACAATAAGCTATCACCCAAAATATAAAAATCAAGCATGTATATGTGTTTCCCAAAAGGGTGCCATACCACAATGCTTCAAAGACCTTGTGATTGTTGCTCCATCCTGCTGATATTGTAGGACAGTGGTCTCCAAACTGTGGCCCGGGGGCCGATGCAGTCCTTTGCTTGCTTTTATTTGGCCCTTGGGGCACTATTTCATTCACTGACATCAATGAATGGCAAAGTTCCTCCCAATGACACCAACAATGAACCCCAATGACACCAATGATGGGACACAATTCCTTCAATGACAGCAATGATGGGGCACGATTCCTCCCAATGACACCAATTATGGGGCACAATTCCTCCCAATGACACCAATGATGGGGGATTGTTTATTCCAACTTATGCTGGGACATTTTGTACTCCCAAAGGCCACAGTCCGGCCCCACTAAAATCTAAAGGACAGTAAACTTGCCCTTAGTTTAGAAAGTTTTGAGACCCCTGCTGTAGGACACTAATAACTGAAGGATGTTAGATTACTTGACAGGTCAGTAATTATTATAGAATGTACCTCCTGGCAGCATGTTGTTATTCAGTAACTAACCTTTGAGATGATGACAGCCATTGCGAGGTTCTCCGAATGTGCGGCTACATAGCCAAGCATCATGATCCCAGGAAGTCTCACGTTGCCATTGCAATTCCCGATGCAGTCAATGACGGCAGCCACTCCTCCTGCATTTACTATGAGCTGTGACAGCTGGAATTAAACAGACAGGAAGGACAAAACAAATGAGCATTTTGTGTTTGCAAGCTGATAAGTACATGACACTTAGGTTCTCCAATATTGTTATCAAGTTAAAGTGTTACTAAAGACCATAATATGCCCATATAGGTATGATAGATTTCTACAAACCTTTGGCAATATAGCGTAACTTAAAGTGTTAGTTCACCTTTACCCAAAAAACTGACAATGCAGGTAAGGGGCACCTGTAGATATAAACAAACTGGGCAACTTTGACCAAAGTCAAATAAAGCCCTTGCTATAGGTGTAGGCATTTACACACCTTCTGAAGCCTGAGGCCTCGTACACACGACCGAGGAACTCGACGGGCGAAACACATCGTTTTGCTCGTCGAGTTCCTCGTTAGGCTGTCGAGGAACTCGACATGCCAATTTTCTCCATTCCCGTCGAGGAAAAAGAGAACATGCTCTCTTTTTGGCTTGACGAGTTCGACAGTTTCCTCATCTAAAAATGTACACACGACCAGTTTCCTCGGCAAAAAAAATAAAACAGCAAGTTTCTTGCTGTTTTTTGCCGAGAAACTCGGTCATGTGTACGAGGCCTCACTGAAAAACGAAGTAGAATCATCTAGTTTTGCCTTATTACTAAGACACTCCCAGCTGATTCAAACCCCATTCACATGTTCTCTCTCTCTCCTTCTTGTCACAGAAGCTCGGAGCTCAGTGATGCTGCAACAGAGGAGATAGTGGACCACACATGTGCAGGGGTTTGAGAGCTCACTCCTGTGATGATGGAGTGTTTCGTAACATCAGGGAGTGTCTTAGCAAAATCCTAGCAATGAGGTCGGACAGTGGGATGCTGCCATCTCCAGGAGTTTTTCAGCCAGGCTCTGGGAGGAACAGTATGTAAATGACCTATACCGATATCAAAGTCATTATCCAATCTTTGTAAAAGTCGCACAGTTCGTTTTTATTCGCAGGTATCACTTAGCTGCACAGGTAGTTTTTTGGTAAAGGTGATTTAACTCTTTCAAGCAAACTTACAGAAAGGCCCTGTACACACGATCAGTCCATCCGATGAGAACCGTTCCGAAGGACCGTTCTCATCGGTTAACCGATAAAGCTGACTGATGGTCTGATGTGCCTACACACCATCAGTTAAAAAAACGATCGAGTCCAACGCGGTGATGTAAAACACAACGACGTGCAGAGAAAAATTAAGGGAGTTTTCTTAGGGGAAACAAAGACAAATCGGAAAAATTCTACCTCCCTGAAAACACTCAGGCAGAAGAGGTTAACAACGGTTTGTTAGGCCCTAGAACAGGGGTTTCCAAACTATGGCCCTCCAGTTGTTCAGGAACTACAATTCCCATCATGCCTAGTAATGTCTGTGAATGTCAGAGTTTTACAATGCCTCATGGGACGTGTAGTTCCGCAACAGCTGGAGCGCCGTAGTTTGGAAATCCCTGAGGCTTACAAATATTCCCCAGCCAAAAACATTCTCGGATAGACTGCTTTAGTAACAAAGTGAAACCGGTTTCCGAGGCGCACACAAAGAAAAAGTGTTCTGATTTACAAAGAGAAAAGAGTATGAACATTGTGGGTGTCTGCTCTTTGACAAGACATTTAAAAGTTTAACCACTTGACCTCCAGAAGGTTTTACCCCCTTCATGACGAGGGGATTGTTTGCTATTCAGCACTGTGCTACTTCAAAAATGTAGGTCAAAATCTATTCTCTTACATTTCTTTGGTAAAATGAACCCAAATGAATGAATTTAGTCTGTATGACAGTTATAGAGTACAAACTATAGTATATATTTGAAAACTGATCAAACCTGATGTACTAATGGCCCGAATGGATCTAATTTCTTGATGCCTTTTAAATGCCAGGACAGAACAAATACCACCCAAATTATCCTTTTTGGAAAGTAGACAGTCAGTTATTTAGTAAGAGGCATTGCGGTTTTTTTGAAGTTGTAATTTTTTGTCCCAAATTTTAGAAAAATTAAGGAATTTAATTAAATTTTTATTTATTTTTTACATACTGTCCCCAGTGCAGTACAGCATAATCATATGACTGGTGTTTAGCGGTGATCAGGGATACTGACTTTAGTCAATTTGTTTAACATACTTTTTCTAAACATGGTTTATCTTTTTTTAACATTTGTTTACATACTGTCATAGGTGTAGTTCAGCGTCACCAAAGTGGAACTGTAGCACTCTGGGTGGGACTGTTATTTCTTATAACAGTAATGGTCACTATTATAAGCACATAGGCGTGCGCACAGGGTGTGCAAAAAGTTTTAACTGTCATGAATGGCTTTCATTCATGAAAGCTTGCTTACTATTGTGATACTGTGATTGGCTACAGATAATCAGATGGTACAGGGTGCTGTGATTGGCCCAGGTACCATGTGATAGCTGTGGGCCAATCACAGACTCAAACTAGGAAGCAAGCTGTCATGAATGGAAGCCACTCATGACTGGTTTGCTTACATGTAATTATATAATCGCTATGATTGGTCATAAGGATCACATGATACCCCAGCCATTCGCAGCGGCAAGGTACCAAGCATCGTGATTTGTTGGACACAGCGGTCACTGGATTACGCCACTGCATGCCTCAGGGGGCTTGCCGGTGCGCATGTGCTGAGCGATGTACCAGTATGTCACTTAGCTGGCAGCTGCTGCCCACCCGCAGAAAATGTACTGTGGGCAGGCAGCAAGTGGTTAAAATGGCTAAAAGTTTTGCTATACAATACATTTACTGTGATAGGTGAAACCATCAGTAAATTCGTGCCTTTACCAGCAATGGAAACAGTCATGTTAAAAGGACAAATTTTTATGCATCTACAAGGTGCCGCAGTTGGAATTTGGTCACTTTGGCGCAACATTAATTCATTACGACAACATATGACACAGTTTAATGGCAATTTGCGTGAAATCCCGGTCAAATGGCATGAAAAGGAAATGAAAGAATGGGGAGAAGGGATTTATAAAATGGTTGGCTAAATCGTTGTGACATCTCTCAGATCTGCACCTCGCCCTGTGCCTTTGTATTAATTGGGGGGAAGAGCAGCAGAGAGACAATGCAGAGCTCAAATAATTAATGGTAGCTACTCGCTGTGATACAGCCCCAGAAAAAAAAAAACTCCAGGATGCTTACATTAATGCTTATTTATTGATTTCAGATCAGCAGCAACAAGTCTTATTAAGATCCCCATATTTCTTGGTGTTCATTAGGACTGCTCTGTCAACAAGAGACGTCAGCTTAGCAGCAAACCCTTGAGGGCAACAGGTCGCTTCTCTGCAGCCCACAGGAGTCCTGCTGAGCCACATTACTGTGACTAGCAACAAAAGAAAGGATTTAAATATCCCACACGCTAATTCATCTGATGATGACTCATGTACAAAAGGATTAAAGTATCATTTTAATTTGCAGTTTACTCCCTCAACCCACCAATCTAGCGCTGAGTGCTGCTATTAATCCATTGCCGAGTTGTATATTAACGCTGCATGTTGCTGTTTGGAACACATTACCTCGGGTGTGTGTCGGGCAATTTCTCGAATTAGAGTTGCTGAATTTTTCTTGACATATTCGTCGGGATCCTTCAGGCATGTCAGGACAACTGGGAAGATTTCTGCCTCGACTACCATTTCTGCCAAATCCACCGAATGCTTCGCTATTTGACTGAGAGCGGACAGCACCTGTCGCTGTTATGTGGGCAGAGAAAATGACAGTCAGCTTAGTTTTTGGCACCTAAAGCACATTTGTACAAAAAGCAGTGATGATGTAAAAAGTACAGCAATCGTAAGGAATCAATCAGATTTCAGTTTATATCAGTAAAAAATTATAAATTTTATTGTATTACAAAAATACTTTGTGTTAATTGCTTTTCTTCCCATGTCTGGCCCATACATTTGCAGATCTAGGCACCCAATGTTTCTCTTTTGCATTTTGTGGTTTATGACCTCCATTTTTTTACTTACATTTTTCTTCACTTCCTGTGCTAGAGGCACACTAGAGAGTGAGAGGAAATATCTATAAAGTAAGAGGAATTGTCCTCTTAGATAGCTGGCACTGGAATAGGGTGACTCACCCTCTTGTTTCCCATTTTAGTGACAGCTGTAAACTTTTGAATGTCCCTTATCACTTTCTGTCTCAGTAATAGTGATCACCAAGACAAAATGCCTATTTACTAATAATACAATATCGTTTCTCTTTAAAGAAAACCTATGCTTTGACCTTAAGCCTAGTACACACGGGCCAAATGTTGGGCTGCATCAGCCGGTTCAATAGAAACCGACATTCGGCCCGTGTGTACTGTAGCTGGTTTGGCAGAAGGCAGCCATTCAGCCAGCTTCTGTTGAAGGGGCATGACCGGAAAAAGGTGTGCTGGTGGGCTCCCGATCAACGCCCTCAGCCAATGGCTGAGAGTGATGACCAGTGTGTTCTGGCGGGAGTGGGCTATCCCCCCAGTCAGAACACAATAGCACAGTGGGGAAGATCGCTGTACTAATATTGAATAGTTAGTATTAGGGTTGTCCCGATACCACTTTTTTAAGACCGAGTACAAGTACCGATACTTTTTTTCCAAGTACTCGCCGATACAGATTACCTTTATTTAATCTCATGTGACAGTGGCACATGTGTCAGTATTTTATTTTTACAATTTGCTTTTATTTATTTTTTTACATTTTTTTTACAATTTGTATTTTTCTATTTTTTTTACAATGCTTTCTTTTTTTTAAGGAGAGGAGGGGGTGGAGAGTGTCAGTGTGTTTTTTATTATTTTTTACAATAATTTTTTTTATTATTTATTGCAATTTTTTTTAACAGCCCTGTTGGGGGGCTTTGGTGAGATATCAGGGGTCTTAACAGACTTCTGACATCTCCCCTTTGAGACAGGGAAAGGGACTAGGGACACAGATTCCCCAGTCCCTTTCTCAGAAGCCTCAGCTGCACTGAAAATGAATGGAGAGGAGACAGAGGCTCCTCTCCATTTATAAACTGAGACATCGTAAACACAGTTTACGATGTTTCAGTTATGTGAATGGACAGAGTCAGTGATCACTGACTCTGTACATTCGTAAAAGTAAGGAGCCAGATTTACCGGCTCCTACCTCTGCTCTCCATCCTGACAGATTAAGGGGGACAGCAGCACGGAGGGGGACTGCTGCATGGAGGGGGATGGCAGCACAGAGGGGGAGAAGAGAGGGGCACAGCAGCACAGAGGGGGACACGGAGCAGCATGGAGGGGGAACAGAGGGGGGCAGCAGCAGAATGGAGGGGGCTGGAGGGGTATACAGGGACAGTCAGCGGTAATCGCCCTGACTGCCCAGGTATCGGGTGAAGCATCAGACCATTTGCCCGAGTAAAAGTATGTATATAATATCAAAGTATCTCTGAGCCTGGGTTCACACTGATACGAATTTACAGCGGATTTAATGCGTTTAGGAACACATGGATTCACAGGCCATGTAAAAAACATAGTATTCCATGGCTTTGGTTCACATCTATGCATTGCGAATTTGGTGCTAGAAAAAAAAAAGGGTCCATTGCGTGTTGACTGCGGGTGCGATGCAAATTCCTATGGTGCGGTGCAAATTTTATCTTCATAGGCTTCAACTGAACTTGCAGTAAACTTGCAGCACACAGTTCACATCTCTGCAAATTTTTTACTGTCTGCCTCACAAAATTTATGGTAAAATCACGGTAAATTCGCACCTGTCCACCTCCAAATGCAAGGCAAATTTGCACCTCACACAGAACAAAAAAAAAATGGATCAATTTTGCAGTACATCACATCGCAGTAGAGTGAACCTAGGCTTAGAATGGGACTTGGGTTGCCTTTTAAAAGTCCCATTCTAAGACCCCTTTCACATTGAGGCGCTTTGCAGGCGCTATAGCGCTAAAAATAGTGCCTGAAAAGCGCCCTGAAAGAGCCGCTCCTTTCACTCCAGTGTGAAAGCCTGAGTGATTTCACACTGAAGCGGTGCACTGGCAGGGCAGCGCCTTAGGAGCTTTGCGGGCGCTTTTAACTCTTTTTGGTCCGCTAGCGGGGGTTAAAAGCGCCTCGCTAGCGGCCGAAAAGCGCTGCAAAACTGTGGTAAAGCGCCGCTGAAAATAGCAGCGTTTTACCGCCGACACCCAGGCGCTGTGAGTGTAAAAGCACTCTAAGAGATACTTTGTTTTTTTATACATGTACACCTTTTTTAACCTTTAAATGTAATGGTCTGACACAGCTTAGGAGCAGACCCCAGCAAAGCCTCAATAGGAGCAGATGTCCAAAGTTAACTAGCAGTCAACACCTTGCCTGTGCCTCTCTCTGATTTCACATTGTTACTGGGGCCAGACTTGTTCTGATTTCACAGCTACGATATTTCAGAGGCCTGTGAGGGCACTTTCACTGGGCAGTGGAATGGCAGCTGGTAAAGCTTGGCTGAGAAGTCAGATCCTAGTAGCAAAGTACAAATGATTACTTCAAGCGATTATATCCACCAGAAGTAATCAAATGTAAAAAATCAGACAGGCTTATTGTACCCAGGTCGAATGATGGATCGAGTCACGTAAAAGAAGCCTGCCCAAGATGTATCGAATCATGGCCGATTCCTGATGAACTGGTCAAATTTTGATCCATTTATGGCCTAGAGATGGGCACAGAAGAGGTTGTTCTGGCTTTAGGAATCCTGTGGTATCTGAAAAAGCTTTTACTGCAAGTGGAGTCACTAGAAATAAAAATGCTGTTTTTTACAATTTACTTGCACGTGATTGGGTATTCTTTGCAAAGTGAAGCTTTACCTCATTTACTAAGCTCTGGAGCAAACTTTACTTGCAGAGTACAGCTGCACTTTGCAATGTGCACAGTCTATTTCCCTTTGGTAAATCAACCCAACACAGGACTTCCCAATGCAGCACAGTTGTGTTTTGTTGTTGGATTGCGTTAGTCCATTACAGATTGATTGATTGATTGCTTCCTTCTGCAAATGCTAGGTGCCTGGCTGTTATGCTGATGTATATAAAGAGACAGAAACATTTCAGTCCATATTTGAATTCCAGGTCAGAACCCCATGTGTTAAAGCAAGAGTCAATATGATTGCCAGGCAACCAGCATTTTCAGAAGGAGAGTCCGCAATGGCAATCTCCATGTCTCTCTCATAAAAGATTTCCTTTCATTGCTTTAGTGACTTGGTAGAAATTGCTGCACAGCAGCCAGAGGCGACTGTCCAACACAAACAGTTCATGAGAAATGAGAAATGCAGCTGTGTGGGCACTCAAGGCAAAGTGGAAAACACAGCGGATGGCAGCAATGAAGAAACATTTTCTAGAGAGAAAAATGACCTGTCTTAGAATGGTGGCTTTAATAGCCCTCCACCGAGGACTGCAGGATTCTCAGACAAGCCCAGTAGCCCGCCACAGACACACATCTTAGCCTATACAACAAGGCATACCCATAAATACAGTATCAATGTCTGTGACCTACAAACAATATGCTAAATGAACAAACTTTTTTTTATTAGAGGGCATCACCATGAATTTATCAGACATCTTTATCAAAATTGATAAAGTCCAAAGTCCATTGTAGGCCAAACAGTGCATGCTTCCAATCAGATGCAAGCACTGTTCAAGTATGCAGCAGCCAATAAAGCAGCCACAGCTGATTACAAAAGCCAACAGCTGACCATCCTTACTGCTTAGACCCCTTTCACACTGAGCCCATAGCATTGGTGGTAAAATAACACAATTTTTACCGCCAACGCTATGGGCGGATTTGCAGTGCATTTAACCCCCGCTCCAAAGATGCGGCTAACAGGACTTTTTTTACCGTCCTGCTAGCGCAACGGTCCAGTGTGAAATCCCTCTGGCTTTCACACTGGAGACAATAGAGCAGCACTTTTAGAGCGGATTGCAGGCGCTATTTTTAACGCTATAGCTCCTGCAATACGACCTCAGTGTGAAAGGGGTCTTAGTGTGGATGGGGGAATAGAAGCATAGATAGCCAGCTTAAACAGTAACTGCACTTTTGTTGTGAAAAAAACATTCCCCTCTGGGTGATTTATGTACATTGCAGGGATTTTAACTCTGTTGCAGCTTACTATCTTTTGTTATAGCTGTTTGTTTGTGTCCATGTACAAAGTGAATCTGTGTGGGAGTGATTTTATAAATAGAATTATCAGCTGCTGCACCCTGCAGGGCTCTAATGAGGAAAGTGGGAGGGCCTGCATCCCTTTAGTTATGATTTCCCTTCTCTCACCAAAAATGAAATTTTCGTTGAAGGGGATGCCTAAAATCTCTGGGAGAATCAGTAAACCAATCACACAAGCCAGAAATGAAAAATCCGGGGGCGTTCTACATTACATTTTACAGAAAATTACAGCGCTGCCGAAATGGAAATGGAAAGGTAGTTTTTAACCACTACCATACCAGGCCTATTCCTGCACTCCTCTCCTCCATGTAAAAATCTAAATTTTTTTGTTAGAAAATTACTCAGAACCCCAAAAAATTATATATATTTTGTTAGCAGACATCCTAGGGTCATTGCTTTTTATCTTGCACGGTATTTGTGCAACAATTTTTCATGAATAAAAAATAACAAAACAGTAGCCCAATTTGTTTGTATAATGTGAAAGATGATGTTACACTCAGTAAATAGATACCCAACATGTCACGCTTTAAAATTGCACACACTCATGGAATGGTGCCAAATTTCGGTACTTAAAAATCTACTTAGGCAACGCTTTAATTTTATTTTTTACAGGTTACCAGTTTAGAGTTACAGAGGAGGTCTAGTGCTAGAATTGTTGCTCGCGCTCTAATGCACACGGCAATAGCTCACGTGTGGTTTGAACGGCATTTACATATGTGGGCGTGACTTACGTGTGTGTTCGCTTCTGGGCGCGAGCTACCAGGGGCAGGGGTGTTTTCCTTTCTATTTCAATTTTTTTTTACTTAATTTTTGGGATTTTTACACTTATTTATTTTTTGATCACTTTTATTCCTATTACAAGGAATGTAAACATCCCTTGTAATTGGAATCTATTGTGACAGGTCCCCTTTATGGAGAGATGCAGGGTCAATAAGACCCCACATCTCCCCTCTAGGCTGGAAAGCATGAGATCGAGAAAACAAATTCACGATCTCATGCTGACAGCCACGATCGCAGCTTTGTTTACATCCACGGCCTGGACGTGACGTCATAACGTTTCGCCCGGGCCTCCGACGGTCATAGAGATCGCCATCTAGTCACCAGAAATCTTGATGGTAGTCATCCGGCGCCGATTCTTTGTCTGGGTCCCTGATGGCACCGCAGAAGCACCGGATGGTCGAAGGAGGTGGATGTGGGGGACGTCATATGATGTACTGCGGGCGGGAAGTGGTTAATAACAATTGATTACAATATGACTTGTGCCGCAATTGTATACACTATATTATTATTATTTTTTTTGTATTTGTTATTTATATACTGTAGTTCTATGTATGTAAACATTCCATGTAATAGAAATAAGGATAATACCTTTCAAAGCAAAAGAGAAAAAAAAAATATTAAACTTTCACTTTAAAAAAAAAAATTGTTTACTTCCAGCCTGGACCAGAAGTGACATCATGATGTCGCTCTGGTCCTCCAAGGCCATAGAGGCGATCAAAGAGGATCTACTCTTTGATCGCCTCTGGGACTAGCCAGCCGCACCAGCGGATCATTTCTTGGGGGATGGAAACAGTAAGTCCGAGAAACACAGGCGAGCCCCACCACTTCTGGAAGTGTTCCAGCGGCACATGAGCTGCTCAGAACTCTTTCATGAGAAAGACAGCTGCCGACTGAAGAAAAAGATACCAAGGTTATGGCTGATAACCCTGGTAAACCACTTTAAAGCCGCAAAATATATTTTATATATATATATATATATATATATATATACACACACACACACAGACAGTATGTATTGCGGTCTTGACCACAAGCATTTTTTTTTTTACCACTACTATTCCTTTATAATGGCTTTTGGAATTTACAAATGCACCAATTTAGAAATTGGATGAAAGGTTTAGTACTGTAAAACTGATAGATAAGTAGTGCATTTTAAATACAACTATATGAATCAACGATCTAGACCTTTAACGAGGATCTATTGGGGGGCAAGTCTGGTGCCAGCAGCTGCGGTAATTCCAGCTCCAATAGCGTATATTAAAGTGGTTGTAAACCACTTCTGACTACTTCTACCTATAGGTAAGCCTAGAATAAGGCTTACCTATAGGTAGTGGAAATATCTCTTAAACATGCGCGGTTTAGGAGATATTTCACTTGTAGTCCGCCGAAAATCCCAAGGGCGCATGCGCGGGGATGAAACTAAACTGAGTGCCGTTTCTTCCCCAGCCTGTGCCGTGAATTGCGTCTCTCGTGTGCATGCGCGGGAGTGACGTCACGCGGCTCCGGAGTCCGCAGCCAGGAAGGAAGAAGACACAGAAGATGGACGCTTCCTGCAGTGGAGACATCTCTGTATTTTTTTGCAGGTAAGTGTCACATAATGCGCTAATATGCGATGCATACTAGCCCATTATGCTTTACATTTGCAGGCTGTTCCGATAGCAAAAGAAGAAGTAAAACCAATCAAGGTTTACATCCTCGTTAAAGTGGTTGTATACCCAAATTTGACACTTTTACCTACAGATACGCCCAATTATAAGGCTTACCTGTAGGTACAATTAATATCTCCTAAACCTGTTCGGTTTAGGAGATATTCCCTTTGCATGCAGCCGCTGCACGTCAGCGGCGCATGCGCTCTGAATGCCCGGTTTAAGGTTCGGCAGACACTGCTGGACCTTGCCGAGAGGAAAACTTGCATTTACGGGAGTGACGTCAAACCCGTAAGACACGCCAAGGGCAAGATGTCAGCTCCCTCAGCATGGACCGGGTGCTGCATACTAGCTCATTGTGCCTTTGCCTTGCAGGGTTTTTTTTTTTTTAATGTGCTGGTTTATTACCGCTTTAAAGTTGTAAAACTATATCGATCAGACCAAAATAAGTGACAAATGAGGAGGAAAGAGGGACTTTGTTTCCAATGAAGGACAGTCCCTCAAAATCAGGAACAGTTGGGAGCTATGGGAGTATCTACTCTGCCCAATAATTAAATTTTGTTCACAACCATGCAGTAAATTCCCAATGGTCATCAGGTCACTTGGTAACATTCACACAGACTTGGCATCACACTGTGCCCACAGTTTTCACCTTGCAAAAACTATGAAATTCTAATTTAGCTGTAGTCAAACTTCAAGACCCTTCATAACTGTTGTAAAACAATATAGGAAATTAAGATTACCTATAAATGTGATTATTTGCTGCCCTGGAGCAAAATATCAACACAAAAAAGTGTTTAAAAACAGAATTACCCTCTGGACACAAGCTGCAAAATACTCGGCAATACTAGCATGGCTTTACAACAGAAACATACATTTCTACAATGCTTCTTTCTCTACCCCAAGGTAGATAAAGGCTAGTAAATCACATTTCCTTCAGGCGATCCCTGAAAACTCATCTCTTCAGGGAAGCCTATCACGTCCCCAACTAATCTTTTACCACGTCCATCAGCACATTCCCCACAGTTATAACCTTTTGTACCACCTGCCCCACCCTATTAGATTGTAAGCTCCTCTGAGCAATTTTATTTTTAAAGTCAGCTGCTGACTTTTAATAAGGACACTTACCTGTCCTAGGTGCCCGCGATGTTGCCCCCCCGAGGCAGACCCTTCGGTCCCGGCATCACCATCCTCACTTGCGGCTTCACTGCCCATTTCACTGCCCATTTCCTACTGCGCATGCGCGAGTCTTGCAGTGTTTTCTGAATGGGCGGCTGATCTCTGGGATACACACAGTTCCCAGAAGGCAGCACGCCCCATTCCCCAGAAGACACAGCGAGTAGGACGAGGAAGAAGACCTGCCAAGGACTAGGAAGAGGCAGATTAGGAATTTACGCATAGCAACCGCTATTTCCGGTAAGTAAAACATTTTTTTTTTAAATGTTGTAGATTTTTGGTGAATTTTAATCCTCTTGTATTTTATTGTATTATAAATGTATTGTCTCCCTTTTATATTGTAAAGCGCTGCGTAAACTATTGGCGCTATATAAATCCTGTATAATAATAATAATAATAATAATAATAATAATAATAATAATAATAATAAGAAGAAGAAGAAGAAGAAGAAGAAGAAGAATTTCCCTTTAAATCCTTGTATACCAAGAAAGTATACATTATATTTTCTAATATAATTCCTGACATGTGAGCATTGATTACCAGTATCCCTAATTGTGTTTCATTGTTTTTCAAACAATTGATTTTAAAAGAATACAAAACATACTCAGATTTCCTATATAATGTATTCTTTATAAAATGTAAAAACTGTTGTATGAAACATTAGGAAGCTGAATTACCCCTAAACCTACCAAAAGCATTTTTAAAAGAAGTATCCACTAAACTATCAGGAGAAATCCTACTGGTTGGGAAAAAGGGCTCTACAACTCAATGCTATTGCCCAACGGATGTGCTTCTTTTTATTTGCACATACAGGGGCAGATCCTCAGAGCAAGTACGCCGGCGTATCTACTGATACGCCGGGATACTTTCAAATTTCCCGCGTCGTATCTTCAGTTTGAATCCTCAAAGCAAGATACGACGGCATCTGGGTAAGATCCGACAGGCGTACGGCTTCGTACGCCTTCGCATCTTAGATGCAATACTTCGGCGCCCGCTGGGTGGAGTTTGCGTCGTTTTCCGCATCGGGCATGCAAATTAGCGATTTACGACGATCCACGAACGTATGCGCGGCCGTCGCATTTTCTAACGTCGTCTGTAGTCTGCTTTTTCCGGCGTATAGTTAAAGCTAGTATTTTGCGGCGTATAGATAGACTTGCCATGTTAAGTATGGCCGTCGTTCCCGCGTCGAAACTTGAATTTTTATTTTTTTTGCGTAAGTCGTCCGTGAATAGGGATGGACATAACTCACGTCTAAGTTCAAAAAATGACGTCGTTGCGACGTCATTTCGCGCAAAGCACGGCGGGAAATTTTAAAACGGAGCATGCGCAGTTCATTCGGCGCGGGAACGCGCTTCATTTAAATGAATCACGCCCCCTACCCGCCGATTTGAATTACGCACCGAGAGATACACTACGCCGCAAAGATAAACTTACGGCGCAAAATCTTCCTGGATTCGGCTTAAAACCAGGTAAGATACGGCAGCGTAGCGTATCTCTGATACGCTGCGCCTATCCAATTCTATGTGGATCTGGCCCACAATTTTTATATTTGCACCAACATACAATTTTTATATTTGCACTAACTTTCCATTTTTTTTATTTGCACTAACATACAATTATTCAGGACAAGCTTTCCGGGTATATCCCCCCTCATCATGCAGTACTCAAACACTTTTTGTTTTTAAAGATTGGTGAGATCCTTACAAAAATTTGCTAGCAAAATAATTCTACATGCAATAAATATTTAACAGCTGCATTTTCAGGAGCAGAGAGTAAAATCAGAGATGGATGGACAGTAATGGACAGTAATTGAAAGCAGTACCTTGAGTTTGGCGTCCGGATTTAGAATCATCTGGGCTAAGTGGGCGATAGCTCCCGCATCCACCACGGTCTGAGCCAGCTCCGGAGAATGCTTCGATAGATCACTCAGGGTTGAAGCAGCAATCCTTTTCAGAGCAATTTCTGGCTCCTGGATACACAGCACTAGTAGGGGAACAGCTCCTGAATCCACCACAGCTTGTGACAGCTCTGCAGGTCCAACAAGAGGTAATTAAGTAAGTATGGGTGACTGAATCTTATAAGAGCCATTTTTCACTATGACACACACATTAAAGGAGAAAGGGCAAGCTGGACTGTGCTGTCTGGAGATCTGCATTTCAAATCAGCCTCCTTAGCTCCTGAAGCCATGTGGACCAATCCCTGACTGAAAGGGAGTCCGGTCAATGGTTAGGACCTCTTTTACATACACACATTTGGAGTAGATTAGGCTGCGAAAGCTTGTTATTCTACTAGGGGGTGGAGAAACTAAGCAGATGTCAGCTGTTTAAACCCAGATCCACCAGTGGGCAGCTATTTTCTGCATGGATAGACAGGTTACACAAAGCCACCACCGTATAAAATAATAGAGGGGGGATAGACTGGCATATTCTAATTATTCTAATTACATTGAAATGCAAAAAAAAAGCTTTTACATATGTTGCAAGATTTTATAAAAAATAAAATGTTATTTAAAAAAAAATGTTTTTGCTCAAATATAAACAGATATAATATAAATATTTATTGAATCCATTTAAATATTACAAAGGTTTTTACCGAAAGAAATTGCAAAATTACAATGTATGGACAATATATACATTTATATATATATACATTTATATATATATATATATATATATATATATATATATATATATGTATGTGTGTGTAATATATATATATATATATATATATATAAAAGGATTTTTGTACTCACCGTAAAATCCATTTCTCTGAGTTCATAGACGGACACAGCCTTCATTGACCTTAGGGTTATGCTTCTTCCTACCAGGAGATTTAGGCAGAATTCTACAGCACTTAAGGTGTTAAAAACTTTCCTTAATGCCGCTCCTCCCAGGGGGCGTGGCTCCCCCAGGCATAACCCACACCCTGCTTTAGCAGCCTCAGTTCGTAACAAGCAGTACAAACAAAGGAGGGGTGGGTGCTGTGTCCGTCTATGAACTCAGAGAAATGGATTTTACGGTGAGTACAAAAATCCTTTTTTCTCTTTCGTTCATAGACGGACACAGCCTTCATTGACCTTAGGGACGTCCCCAAGCAGTGTCAAAAAAATTCGAGGGGTGGGAAAAATAACACAGCAAAAACAGGTTACACCCCAAACAAAAACCGGAGTTACTCAACGGAGGAACTCCAACCTTAAACTGCCGCCTGTAACACCCTGCGGCCAATGGAGGCATCCGAAGATGCACTCACATCCACCATATAAAACTTTGAAAAAGCGTGGACCGACGACCAGGTCGCAGCCTTACACACCAGTAACACAGAGGCTTGGTGTCGGAAAGCCCAAGAGGCCCCGATCGCCCTGGTCGAATGCGCCATGACCCGAAAGGGGGGCGCCCGCCCTTCAGGGCATAGGCCTGAAGCACAATCCGTCGGATCCACCTGGAAATGGTGGCCGACGAAACTGCCAGGCCCTTACTGGGACCGGACACAGACACGAACAGCGAGTCCAACATCCGGAACGGAGCTGTCGCCGACAAGTAAACTCGAAGGGCCCGAACCACATCCAAAGAATGTAAAGTGGCCTCCTTCGGGTTCTTCGGCTGAGGACACAAGGATGGAAGAACAATGTCCACATCCAAGTGAAAAGCCGAAACGACCTTAGGGAGAAAAAACGGCTGCGGCCGCAGCACCACCTCATCCTTACGGATTACCAAGCAGGGAGCCTTGCAAGACAAGGCCGCCAGAACAGACAGACACCCGTCTGATCGAGGTAATTGCTACCAGAAATAAAATCACCTTTTGTGACAATAAAACAAAAAACCTCCCGAATGTCCTCAAAGGGAGCATCCCGAAGCACTGAAAGGACTAAATTCAAGTCCCATGGGGGTAATGGAGGGCGCACCGGAGGGGCCACCTGCCAGACCCCCTGACCCAACACACGCACCCAGGAGTGCGATGCCAAGGGTCGCTGCAAGTAAAAAACAGCCAGAGCAGAAATCTGGCTCCTAACCGTACGTAAGGCGAGAGCCTGAACCACTCCCTGCTGCAAAGACAGCAGAATCCTGTACACAACGCATGTACGAGAGTGCCAGTTCATCTCCCCACACACAGAGAAGTAGGCCTTCCATGTATGAGGAAAAAACCTACGTGAGGTAGACCTCCGTGCAGGCAGCACGGTAGAGACCACCGAGCCCAATAGGCCTCGGTCCTTAAGCCCCTGGCTCTCAACAGCCACGCCGCTAAGGCCGGTGGCTGTGAAACAGGGTGGAAGATTGGACCCTGTAACAGAAAATCAATTCCCAGGGGAAGACGCTAGGGGGCGTCTGCCAGCAGACGCACCTGGTCCGCGTACCAGAAGCGACGCGGCCAATCTGAGGCAATCAGGACCGATAGAATCCCTACAGCTTCTACTCTGCGCAGCAGGCGAGGAAGAAGCTTCCGAGGAGGGAAGGTGTAAAGTAGGCGACAGCGACCCCAAGGAGCCACCAACGCGCCTGACGCGTCCGCCCACGGGTCCTTAAACCTGCCCACGAACCGTGGCACCTACCGATAGAGACGGGACGCTAGAAGGTCCACGTCCGCCCACTTTCGGCACAGACCCCGAAACACCTGCGGGTGGAGAGACCACTCTCCTTGGCCCAGTGCAGTGCGACTTAGGTAGTCGGCTAGCCAATTCCGTATTCCCGGAATGTACCCGGCCGATAGAGCCGGAACGGACCCTTCGGCCCACCGAAAGGATGCGCGCGACCCCCGTCGCTGCAACAATACTCCGTGTGCCTCCCTGATGATCAACCTACGCCACGGACGTGGTGTTATCGGACAGGATTTTGACCGGTCGGCCCTGTAGATCCAGGGACCACCTGGTAAGGCAAAGCTTGATTGCTCGGAGCTCCAGAACGTTGATCAGTAGGCAGGACTCCACCTGAGTCCAGTGCCCCTGGGCTGACTGGGTGCCCCAAGCGCCCCTCCCCAACCGGAGAGGCTGGCATCCGTCGTGACCACTGTCCAGTGGCCTGCAGAAAAATGACTTTCCGGCCCGAAGCACCGGAAACGCCAGCCACCATACCAGGGGAGACATGATCAGATGACTCAGCTGAATCTGGTAATCCAGAGATGACGGAAGCTAGTCCCATCGTGACAGCAGTTCCCTCCGTAGTACCCTGGCGTGGAATTGGGCATACGGAACCGCCTCGAAAGAGGCTACCAACTGACCCAGAACCTTCCTGCAGAATCGCAGAGATGACCGCTTCTGGGTCGGCAACTGCTGCACAGCAGATAGCAGAGTCTGAAGTTTTTTCTGCTAGGAGAAAAACACTCCCGCCCTGGAGGAATCCAGGACCAGTCTCAGGAATCCCTGAGACGGAATCAACCCTGATTTCAGGACAATCCAGAAACCAGCCGAACACTCGGAGAGCCTGACACGTGATAGACACGGCTCCACCAATGCAGAGCTCGAAGAAGCTCGTAGGAGAATGTCGTCCAGACATCCCATGATAACAAACCCCCGCTGTCACAGCCGGGCCAGTATCGGTACGAGCACCTTGGCGAAAACCCGCCGAATGGGAAGGACACCATTGAAAATGGTCCCCCCCCGACCGCAAAGCACAGAATCTCTGGTGGTTTGAGGATATGCAGGTACACGTTCATGACATCCAAGGATGCCAGAAAAACCTGACAAAACAAAACGAGGGACTTGAGGCCCAGGATCGACCGGGCCCCATCCTCCATGGGGACACAAACAGAATGGAGTAAAACCCCGAGACCGTTCCAACGAGGGAACTAGCACAATCACTCCCCTGACCAGAAGATCCTGGACAGCCCCTGACGGAGTCAACCGGCGAACCGGAGGAGGCCAGAAGCCGGAGGGAAAAAACCTGTTTGGCAGACAAGAGAGAAACTCAATCTTGTACCCCAAGGAAAACACTTCGCAATGCGAAGCCAGTCTCCCACCCGAGACACGGGCGGGAGCAGACCTTCAGGCGGAAGCAGGTATGTCCGCAGACTTGTTAGGCATGCGGTATCCGGTGCGCTGCTACCCCGCAGCGGGGATTCAAGCACCATGTAGACCTACCCCCACCGCACAGGGCGAGCGAAAAAACGCTCGGAGGTAGGCAAGGAGGGTCTTTGCACAGGGCGAGGTCCCTAGCCCTTCCCAAACCGTGGGAACAGCATGCGCTTACCACCTGTGGCATCCTCAATGATGCCAGTCAGGGAAGACCCAAAAGGACCGTTCACCCTTAACGACCATCACCAAGGCCACCTTAGAGGTCCTTCTTCCAGCTCCTGCAGCAGGAGCTTCGCCCTTTTAGTCGGGGCCTGCCAGGGCCCCGGCCAGAGCCGGCCTCACCGCCGAACCCACCACCGTGAATAGGGAGCGGGCCATGGCCTCCACTCTCCTATCAGCGGGATCCTGAAATGCAGGAGCCCCTTCCACAGGCAATGTGGTGGCCTTGCGCAGTCTGGACACAGGGGGGTCCACTGGCGGAGGAGAGACCTACTTTTTTTTTTTTTTTTTTTAAAGCCCCCCTCAAGGGGGTAACGGGTTGCAAAGTTTTTTGACAAACTTTTTGCGGTGCATCCCATTCCTTGTATAACATATAGTCCAAATAAGGAACACAAGGAAACACTTCAGCGATGCGTGGTAGTCTGCTGGTACTGACACGGAGGTGTCTCCGCCACATCCTCAATTTTTAGAGCCTCACGCACCGCAGAAACAAGAGCTCCAACAAATTCTTGCCAGCAACTGACTGCAGCAGAGTCATCCTCACTATCCATAAGGGTTAAAACCCGCAGCCTCTGACATAACAGAACCAGAAAAAAACAGCGATTCTGTGTCATCCCCAGAAGCAGGCTTCAGGGAGGGGGCGCTTTTTTACCCCCCATCCGGGCACTAGCTGCTTCAAACCTGGCAAGAAACCCAGGACAGCCAACATAACAGATGTGGCAGGGGGAGGGGCGTTAAGGGTTAACTCAGGCATAGCTTGAGTTCCATAGTGTCAGCGCTGAGTCACCCACCCTGCAAGGCAGGACAAAAAAACCCACTGGTCACCTCCTTGCTGCTATTGCAGAGCATGGGGGCCCCCGGTATTCACCACCCCACCCAGCTGCAGAGGGAGCTGAAAAACCTCAGGTGTGCTCTGATGTGCTGACTGTGATGTGTATTCACCTCATGGAAGATTCACAGCACTAAAACTGTAACAGCACTAAAACTGACCAGAGGCTGTGCCGAGTCATCTCAGGGAAGAATCACATCGTTACCAAGGAGATTTCCAAGATGGCTACCATCTGAGGTAAAAATTACCTCATAGAACACAGCAGCACTGACTGCTTTGTCTGTTACCTCAGAAAAGAATCACAGCGTTACCAAGGAGATTTCCAAGACGGCCGCTGTCTGAGGTAAAAATTACCTCATAGAACACAGCAGCACTGACTGCTTTGTCTGTTACCTCAGAAAAGAATCACAGCGTTACCAAGGAGATTTCCAAGACGGCCGCTGTCTGAGGTAAAAATTACCTCATAGAACACAGCAGCACACAGCAGCACCCCCCAGAGTAACAACACAGTCCCCCTAACAACACACGGGCCCCGCATCCGGGCACTAAC